>NC_058150.1:11375407-11577407 GCF_011075055.1 Mangifera indica | reverse complement strand
GCTACCCTAATTTATAATTCATTCAGTTGCCTTCATGTCATATAGGAAATTGATTTACCGAAAACATAACTTCAGATAGTACGCAATTTAAAACTAGAAAGCCTTTTTAACTTTCAGTCTTTAACATAATTCTTCTTTTACTTCTCAAGACAAACAACAGCACCTGGCTATGCCGCGTCACAGTTTCTGTTCAATTAGCATTTTTGAAAAGCAGATAAGCGCTCAAAAGACTACGTATAAAAAGGGACTCAACAATAAGAGAGCAGCGATTTAATATTGAAAAGTATGATCACACTCACTTTCCTTGAAGACCCAATGTTAAGCCAGCAAGAATAACATAGGTGCCAAATGCCATAAATGGAATGTACAAATCTGGTGCATTTATATCATAGATTGGTGGCTTATAAGAAAGTCTACCTCCCACAGGCTCAGTTATCCGCGTCCAATGGCCCTAATGGAGAGAACAGGTGAGCATAAATCATTACTGCAATGCATAAGGGAATAGAAGCCATTGTCAAACAGAAGAAAAGACTTAGTGCTTACCCTGTGGAGAAATGGTAGGAGAACAACCTTTAACTTGTTCCTTACATACTGGTCATTCAGTTGAAAGTAATACTGAGGGTCAGAGAAGTACCTACTTATCTGTACATCCAAAACAAAATGTCAGTCATAAACAAAACGCCTAAAATCTTACTTTAAAACTGCAAAAGAAAGACTATTGCATTGCAGAATCAATGATACAAAGGCAGATTCTGGTTATGCAAAATTTAGACAGCATCCCTAGGCATACCAGCACATTAGCTTGAGATCATATGTAATTGTGTGTTCCTTATGACACATATTATTAGTATTTACCGCAAGTCTCTAATGAATTTACATAAGGTGCCTGAAAGAAACCAAATTTAGAACTTATGGACAGCATTAATAAAACCTGTCAATGCCTCATATCGTATGGCCCTGTGCAGTTCAGGGCACACAAAGCTTACCCTATTTAAACAGCATAAAGAAAATATCGAGTCACCAAATAATTTTTTTCTATAAAGCAAAGGTCTAATTATGAAATTCAGTCAGCTACAGTGTGAATACCATTCAATAACATTCCAACAGACTGTATGAAGCTATTGTCTGAGCATGTTTCTGAACAATATGAAACTTGAATTGCCAACTCCATATAATTCAGTTTTTGAGTAACATCATTCAGCTTATTAAATATCATTTTCCACAGCCTAGACCAGAATGGTATTTCCAATAAACAAAAGCCTTGGTTAGCTGCTTACATTGCTTTGTACATACTCAGAGCTGGATCCTAATATTTTTTCTCCATATGCACCCAATCCACCTCGGATAAGACCTGAACCAGCTCCATAAAATGCATTCCCAAATGGACTGGGCTGGGTGTTTGTTGGTGGCCTTGGCACCCCAGGCTGCGGTCCCATATTGTTATACATTTCTGTAATCAGAAAACCAAAAAAAAAAAAAAAAGTCAGAAAAAATTAATTGATAGGAATTGAAAAATTATTTGAAACAGGTTTTTGTAGTCCCTATTTCTTGGTTATTAGATGAAAGGATTCACAAACTTTGTTTCAGATTGAGTGATAAGTTCAAAAGGAGACAACATGGCCTGATCTATTATTTTTCTCATCCTGCCTAATTTAATAACATGTTTAAGTAATACACATTATTGACTCCAAAATATACTTCATACAAATTTTACTATAGCATGACCCAGTGAAGACCTATAGATAACTTCAACATAATTTCAAAGGCAATAATATTTATAGAAAACCCCTTTTTCTCTTTTTCCAATAAGGGCAGGACCCATAAACAACCATAGCAAGCTTAACAGCAAGAAATTTAAGCATGAATTCACAAAAATGAATTTGGAAAGTTTCCCACTCATTATTTTCATTATCACAACTTTAAAGTAACTGCAATATGCATTTTATAAAGAAAAAGAATCACACATGAAGAAGAAAAAATGAAAAAGGCATGCACCAAAATGCAGAAATGAAAAAAACCATCTATAATAATCAAGTGGCCTCTCACACTAACAAGATACTGTTACAATAAAAAATCTGAGACTGCTCAGTGCTCACAAAGCAAAATCAATTCCAAACAACTTTAAGCATTCCTCATAGAAATTAAACTTCAGTAACTCTCCTTAAACATTCAATAGATCTAACAGCATGTAAAATTTAACCCTACAAATCAACAACAAGCTCTAAAAATGTGCCATCCCATTGTCAGTCAAAATCTTTGACCCTATTGTCACTGAAAAAACTTTTATCCTATTGAAACTTAGAGCTTGGATTCAAGAAGCAATAACACGAGCTCCATCCGTTTATTCGAATGCAACCATTTGGACAGTTACCAAGTTGGCAACAACAAATCCTACCCTTTAGCTCCAACTAACTAGACTTCACTAAAATTACAAATTAAACCCCCATTTCCAGTGAAATTTTCAACTTGTACAGTAAAACTCTTAAACAAAACGCATAACTTATAAACAAAGAAACCCACTTTCTATCCTCCAACTTACAACTTTTTACGCTCAACAGCCTATAAGAACAAAAACCCGCTTCACAAATCAAGCTCAAAACCTCACAAGAACACACTAATGATGTAAAAATCTCACATTCTGAAAACCAAAAGCACAACTTCAAAAGAACCCAGTTAACTAAAAACGTCTAGCAACTATGTCCCAATTCATAAACTTAAGTTTTTGATAACCCAAAAAAAAAAATTTACATCATTAAACAATAGATCAAGCATATATGCACAAATCCTAATAAATAGAAACGAAACAGAGATTGATTTGGATCAGGGTATGTGACCTCGGAGATCAGGTGTCGGCTGGTTTCACGGCGAAAGATGGGAGCTCCGGTGGGGTTGACTTCACGGCGGGATGCTTTGAAGTTGACGAAGCAACGTCCTGACGGATAAAGTGGAAACTGAAACGGAGAGAAAGAAAAAGGATGAAGGGAAGCAGCGTTAAAAAAAGGCGAAGTGGGAAGCTCACGTGATTCTCTCGTGCAAGCAGCTCGGCAGTCGGTGTGTTTCTAATTCTTACTTCATTTGACCATTCAAAAATTTAGAAGTAATAATTTTACAATTTTGAAGTGAAAAAATAAAATATTATTATTTATAGAAATGACAAATGTTAAATAAAAATTATTTTTATATTATTTTTGTTTAATTTATAAATAATAAAAAAATTTGATAACTTTTTATTATTAATAATGTAACAGATAAAATTGATTTTATTATATTTTTATTTTTATTATTAATTTTTTATTACAATAATAATTTCATTTTTAATTAATATAACAAATAATATAAAAAAATTTAGAATAATTAAACCCAAAGATGTTTAAGTAAATAATATACTATTATTTTTTATTATATTTAACCAAACACAATAATTATTTATATTTATCTATTTTTACTAAATTTTATCAAATATAGTAATAATTTATACACAATAATCATCAAAATAATTTTTTAATTTTAATAATAAAATATTTCTCAAATCAAACGTCCTCTTATTGCAAACTAGAAGGGGAGGGAATTTAATTTGAGCTAAGTTTGATTAAAAGCCCAATTGTGCTAAGTTTGATTAGAAAACCATTTGAATTTAATTCAAATCTAAAACATCACACTTGAATTGATTCCAATATTAATTACTCATATAAAAAAGAAGAAAAGTTTTGGTGTGTTAACATTAATGAACCTTTGAACTTGAGTCAACTTTTGAATTGAGAGTTAAACTCAAATTCGAGCTAAAATCATATTCGAGTCTGAGTTAACTTAAATCCATTGATATTATATTTTATATTATTGTTATAATATAAAATATAATTTGAAAACATTAAAATGTTTGACATTTTTGCCCCTAAGCTTTCTTCCTCATTCTTTCTCTTGTGAAGATTTGACAAAATTTGATATGATTTGTTAGTAGACATGATACAATTCAAAAAAAATGGGTTAGAGTTATAATTTTTAACGTGAAAAATGGTTTAGACTGGATTCAAATTGACTCTAAAAAAATTAGATTGTGTTCGAACTGACATAAAACCAACCTAAATGTCTTGAAATAACCTAAAAATTGATAACAGTATTACTAAATTATTATTAATATTGGTAACATTAATACTGAAAATTAGTATCTAAAACCAACCCAACGTAATTAAAACATTTATTTGTACTAAAGATTGATTGTTTGATCAAATTAGTAACTCTACTATTGAATTATAATAATAATAATAATAATAATAATTTTTATTATTATTATAGTTTCAAATATGATTTTCATATTTATATTTCACCATTTTTTCTTTATGTTTATTCAGAAAATAATGATTTTAATTTGAATGAACTCATAAAAGATATTACTAATACTAATACAAATAAAAAAGGTATTAAATATAGACAATGTTCTAACACTCTGTATTAGGATATTTTTGGTTAAAACTTAATTTTGGTAGTATAATAGATATTTTAAATTTACCCTTAAATGATTTTGGTCTTTGAAGTATTGTACATGTGAGCTAGTCTTAGGCTTTTGACAAATATTCATCATCTTTTACTGAAGATATTCATTTTAATATAATAACTTCTTTTTTTTTTACAAATTTGTAACAAACTATTTGTAGTTTAATTGTTTTTTCATTAATGTGTTAGAAGTACTACTAATTATAACTTATTATGTCTTCATTTTCATCATGTTTCGTGGCTGCTTCTTTATTTGTGAGAAGAAGATGAGGGGGAAGGCCAACTGTCAATCGAAACAAACCTGTCACTAAAGAAGGAGAAAAAAAAAGACCGTAGGAGGCAATAGACAATTTTTCAAACTTTAGGTAAAGGGAAGTTATTAGTTTTTTAAACTAAAAGAGAAAATAAGATATAATTTTAATTTTTTAATATTTTTGTTAAATAACAGTTTTATCCTTAACCTTAATAGAAGGGTAAATATTTTGATTTTTAAAATTTTATGGATGAGAGTTTAAAAATAGACCAAATCTTAGGTGGGAATAAGTCTTTTGGCCTATTTTATATCTTATAAATTTTGGTTCATATATGTTTATGCTATGTTCCATTTCTAATAATAAAAAGGCCAAAGGACTTATTCTTACTTAAGGTTTGGTCTATTCTCGAACTTTTACTCATGAATTTTTGAAAATTTAAATACTTATTATTTTATTAAAATCTTCTATTAGGGTTAAGAGTAAAACTATCATTTACAAAAAATATTTAAAAAAACTAAAATTTTATTTCATTTTCCTCTTTTAATTTAAAAAATAAAATATTCCCCTACCTAAAGTTTAAAAAGTTAACATTTTATCTCTAAAATTTTTTTCCTTCTTTAACTACCTCCATACCTCCTGACCCTTCCCACCCATCTTTTAGATTTGGCCATTCTAGAGACACTGTCGATGACCAAAATCATCTTTGTCCTTCGTCTCTTTTGGCAGATGAGTGTCGTCCTTTTAACATTTGATGAAGATGAAGATGATGCTCAAACGATGCTCGTCTTTCATCATACAAGGACAAATCGTCTTCGTCTGCCAAAAAAGAAGAGGACGAATCTTCTTCATCTGCCAAAAAAGACGAAGATGATTTGTCTTCGTTTGCCAAAAGAGATGAAAACCATTTGTTTTTGTTGGATAAAGACAAACTGTCTTTGTTAGTTTCTTCGATTGTCGATGGCATCTCTAGAGTGGTTGGATTTGAAAGATGGTTGGGAAGGCCCAACCGTTGACCGGAATGGAGATTGTGGGAGAGAGAAAAAACCTTATGGGTAAAATGTTTACTTTTCAAACTTTCAGTGGGAAAAAATTGTTAGTTTTTTAAACTAAAGGAAAAAAATGAAATAAAATTTCAGTTTTATTAATTTTTTTTTTTGCAAATGAAAGTTTTATCTTTAATTCTAATAGAAATTTTTAATAGAATAGTAAATATTTGAGTTTTTAAAAATTTATTGGTGAAAGTTTGGAAGTAGACCAAACCTTGGGTGGGAATAATATGTTGGCCTAATAAAAATGATCTAAAACAAAATAACCGAAAGGATTTATTTTTTGGGAAATTAAAGTAAATGACCTAAACATCAAGGGTTTAAGCAAAATTGCCCCATTTTATTGGACTTAAACGAAAATGCCCATTTTCTTTGAAATTACCAAAATGCCCCCATGTATAAACCCAAAAAATATCAAAACCTCACCCAAATTTTTCCAATGGGATTGTGCAAAAAATTTCAAAACCCATAGACACTTCTACTGCTCTCCCATGGCCCTCAAATTCGACATTTTGACTGAATTTTTGACGATTTCCAATGATGAAAATAACTAAGAAGGTGAGTAAATCGTCCCTTATCTTGTTTTAATCATTTTTATATTTTGATTTGATAGATTAGGGTAACATTTATGGCGTTTTCAGTTTAGGGTTTTGTGATTTGAATAATTGATTTCGTGGCTTGAATCTTGGTCGTTTTAGATGAATTAGTTTAGGGCTATTGTGTTTAACTTAGTGTACAATCGATCGATTTTCAAATCAAAATTCAACCCAAGGGATTTTTGCAAACCTAGGGATTCCCAGGTTAAATCAATGACAGGGGAAAATGGGGCAAATGTGAATTTTTAAATAGTAGGTATGCCAAGGGACATAAGGGAAACCCCAGGGGAGGGGAAAATTGAAAGTTTTGAAACTTTTGTCACGACATGGCACATGGAAACCACGTGGGAGGGGGAAAATATTGATTTTTTAAACAATTAGGCCCGTGGGGTGAAATTGAGTTTTTTTCAACTTGTTGGACATGTGGGATAGAGTGAAATTAATAAAGGGGAAAATTGAAATTGTTTCAGCATTTAGGACCTGTGGGAGAATGAGAAAATATTAGCAGGCAAATTGATATTGTTTTAAGCATTTAGGACTTGTTGGAGAATGAGAAAATGTTAGGGGGTAAATTGATATTGTTTAAAACATTTGGGGCCTTTGGGAAAGAAGAAAATGTTAAGGGAGCAAATTGATATTTTTTCTAAATCGTGGGTTTTTCAATGTAGTTTTTGAATTTTCTTTCCGTTTTTCACATTTTAGGGTTTTTAGACATATAGTTTTCAAATTTTAAGTTTATTTTTCAATTTTTGTGATTTCTAAGGATTTCGACATGCATTTTTCGATTTTTAGATCAATTTTTCGGTATTTGTCATTCTAAGGTATTTGGACATATAGTTTTCGAATTTTTGGTTCATTTTTTGATATTTTCATTTTAGGGTTTTTTTAAGATATAGTTTTCGAATTTCAAGTCTATTTTTTTATTTTTGTTATTTTAGGGTTTTTTGAAATGTAGTTTTTGAATTTTGTATTAGTTTTTCATACTTGGGTTATTCAATATGCAGTTTTCAAAATTCAGGACTGTTTTTTTATTTTTGTCATTCTAGGGTATATAGACTTGTATCACATTTTTTATCAATTTTTTAGTTTTTGACATTCTATGGTATTTTAATGTGTAGTTTTTGAATTTCAGTTTTGTTTTTCGATATTTGCTATTTTAAAGTTTTTGAATGTGTAGTTTTCAAATTTTAGTCATTGTTGTCATTCTAGGGTAGTTCGACATGTACTTTTCAAAATTCAGATTGATTTTTCAGTATTTATCATTCTAGGGTATTTCAACGTTTAGTTTTCGAAATTCAGCTTCATTTTTTTATTTTTATCATTGTAGAATATTTTGACTTATAATTTTCAAATTTCTGAGTGATTTTTCAATTTTTGACATTTTAGATTATTTTAATGTACAGTTTTCAAATTACAGTCTTGTTTTTCGATATTTGTCATTTTAAGGTTTTTGGACATATAGTTTTTAAATTATAGTCCAATTTTTCTTATTACTATCATTCTAAAATATTTAAACATATATTTTTTGAAATTTAGATCGATTTTTTTATTTTTTTGATTTCAAAGTATTTCAACATTTAGTTTTCGAAATTTAGGACTTTTTTTATTTTTGTCATTTTAGAGTAATTCGATTTGTAATTTTCAAATTTCTAAGTGATTTTTTGGTTCTTGAAATTCTAAGGTATTTTAATGTATAGTTTTCGAATTTCAGTTTTGTTTTATAATATTTGTCATTTAAAGGATTTTGGATGTGTAGTTTTCAAATTTTAGCATAGTTTTTTGTTTGTTTCAAATCTAGGGTAATTTCATATGTAATTTTTGAATTTTTATTCAATTTTTGAATTTTTATCTTTTTAGGGTATTTCAATATATAGTTTTCAAATTTTAGGTTTTTTTTTTTCTATATTTGTCATTTCCATCTTTGTTTACATATATACACACACACACACACACACACACACACATATATATATATATATATATATATATATATATATATATATATATATATATATATATATATTATGAAATTCTTATAAACTTTAATTTTTTTTATTGGATATTTCTTATGAAAGAAAACATGACAATAACAAATTAAGAATCACAGATGAGTCATAACACTTTCGAGCAGAGGTTATATGTCGTGTCCAACACATCACCATTTCAAAGATTATTTCTACACTGCACCAAAGCAATTGCGATTGTTCGAGAAGACGTGCTTTGGACATCTCCTTCGATTACCAGATATTAAGTTTAGTGGAATGTTGGTGCATTCATTTTTGCTACAACAATTATATCGAGGTTTAGACAGAGATTAGTTTTAGTTTAAGGTAAATGGGATTGACTTAAGATTCAACCCATTTGAGTTTGCACTGATGATGAGGCTATCATTCAATTGGATCATTGCACTTTCATCATATATTTCACAAGGTGCGGGAATATGATATAGAGCATGTTTTCTTGGCTAGACTATGGGGGGATAATGATATCGATGCCTTCAAAATGGTTTTGTTATATTGTCTGCATATGGTATTACTGGGGAATGATTGCTTAAGAAGGTATCTACAAAGTACATATAGTTGATTGATCACTTGGATAAGTTTAATTTCTATCCCTACGGTGTTTCAGTGTGGCAAATGATGTTCGAATCAATGTCTCAAGTGAGTGATAGAGTCTACTCTGGCGAAATGTCTGACATGCATAAATATGATATTTACGGATTTCTTATTTCATTTCAGGTAAATGTATATTTGTTGATTATGTATATTGTTGGCAATAATAAAAATTAATTAAATTTAACCATTAATATTTATATTACAGTATTGAATATATAAGACAATCAGCACCCTATATAATTGGATGGATTTGGTTGATGTCTTTGTTCAAGTGGCATACATGAGATGTTTCTGATTGAAGTCATATAGAAACTATTTTCACCGGTGATAAGGTATATAATTGTTAATTGATTAGTAAATTGATACCTTAATTATTGCAAATAAGTTGAATTATATATCTGAATAAATAGGATGATGTTACTTTCTCACTCCAACTATCACCGATTGAGGAGGCTAGACTATGGTATGCGAACATTATTTTATATACGGGTATATTGGATCCGCATTCTTTCTCATCCTCTTCAGTGTCCCTCTTAATAAGAGATGAAACATCTCCGACGATGCCACTTGTTGATATACAAGTTGCTAATACTAAGACATTTAAGGAGACCATTTAGCCCCCTGTTACAAAGCATACTACATGTGTTCTTGTTGTTGAGACCCCAACCATCGAGATCCTTTTTAGGGTTCAGGACCGTGCTACTGACCACCCCACACAGGAGTGTCTATCGATTGCATCCTCTATTCTATCCCCAATAGATGTTGCTTTGGCCTACTAGGCCAATATGATGCTATTTGAGATTTCCTGTTTACAGGATGCGATGTCTATCATGTGAGAGTAGGTGTCTTCTCAGATGTCTCGATTAAAGGATTATATGACTCATTTGAAGGACATCGTCATGTGTACACGCTTAGCTCCAATCGATTAGGTGACAAAGTCATATCTCATTTATTCATTATAAAAATTGTAGTTACTTGTTTCTCTAACATGTGTATTAACTTTGTGCAAAGTACTCAAAACGGTGTTGGGAGGGCCTTACCCATTGACCCTTCAATTCTATCATGTCTGCCACATGAGGTCTGTAATTAATTATTTATACGATATTTAATATGAAATATTATTATTATGTTTAATATGAAATGTCATTGATCAAATTGTTATTATTATTTGCACAAGGTATTGCCTATGATGGGGTCTCAGTTGGGCCTTCGGTTACATCACCTCCCCTATCCGAAGTTTGTCATTTATCATTGTTACTATATATATTTTTGAATTATTATTGATTAATTTGTTTTATATATTTGTACAGGATACCAGTCATGAGGGTGTTTCGGTTGACCTTTTGGTTACATCACCTCCCCCACCTTAGGTTTAAAAATTATTGTTGTTATTATATTTTATATGAAATTTCATTTAGCAATTTGTTATTTATATTCGTATAGGGTACTTGCCATGAGAGGGTATCAATTGAGAGTTCCCCTTGTACATCTTCCTCGATCGTAGAGATAACCTATTTTTTTATACAATGTTATTGATAAATTTATTATTAATATTATTATGTATATTTAAAATATTTTTTTCTTTTGTTTAAAATGAATGATTGTGGTTAATTGTTGATATCTCAAACTCTAGTAAAAAAGTAATTGAAATTAGTTCAGGAGGATGAGCTATTGAAGGTTATTTCACATTTATTCAAATTTATCTTAAATTAATTTAAAATAAAATTATTTTCAAATTTTAATCGAACCTCAATTTTACAAACAAATTGAGCGAGTAATAAACAAAAGATTACTAATTGACAGTATTTTTGAAATCTCAAATTAAATCAGAATGTTCCATACGGTCTCTTTTCAACCTCTCCGTACCTTCTCTTTTTTGATGCTAAAACAAACAGAACACCCACCCAAAACGATTCGTTTTAACTAAAAGAAGAAAAAGGAAAACACGAAATCTTTGCGCTGCGGGACCCACTAAGAGAACAGAAAGGAAAACGTGAAAACAGGCGGAACACCACGCCACTCATTCTTTTCGTGCCGTTTCAAAGTATGTCAAGGCAACTCCATCATGCAGTCGTGATATAACCTGCATTCACCACGTGGCATCAACCATTTGTCAAATGAGAAAGTTGACTTTAATGTTAACTGAGCCAATAATAATTCTCCACGCCAACCTACCCGCGTCCCTATAATTAATTACCCTGAACCCTCACCTAATCTCCCCCTCTCGCTCCCTTCGAAACCTAATTTTCGATCATCGATCCAGTGTCGTCTTGAAAAAGAAACTTAATTTCAGAGTAAGTTTTATTTTTTATATATATATTTTTATTTTATTGAATATATTGCTTATGTTTTTTTTTAATATTACTGTTTTATTTTGTAGATTTGATGTATTAGAGGGAAAATCGTGAATTTTGATTAGTTTTTTTCGTTTAAATTTGTGAATTTCAGCTGTGTTTAGTCTTAAGTTTGAGTCTTTATGTCATTTTTTGATCTCTGTTTGGAATTTTGGATTATGGGAGATTTAAATCTATATGCTCTTGTTTGATGAATTCCATGTTGGTATTAAGGAAACTTGAGTTTGGACTTGTTTTTTTGCTGGGAGAATGTGGAGAGGGAGGTGAAATTTTCATTCAATAAAATTATTTGCATTTAAAATAAGTATCAAATTGGGTACTAATGTTGATGTGTCATCATGTGATTAGATAATTTTGAATTAATGATAAAATAAAATATAATCACATAATGACATATCATCATTCGTACCCAAATTAATATTCATAATAAATGCACATAATTTTATTGATTTAGTTTAAGGTTGTTAGCAATCTGTAAACATGAAAAACTAGCTACTGAAATTCGGTTTGGTTGAGTTAGTATTATGTTTATCTTTTACTTGTAACTGACAATGAAAATATTACTTAAAAGTTCATATTTTTGCCTTTTAATTTCGTTCAGTTTCTTGGTACATCAGCCATGAGTTGAGTTGTTTGAGTGCGGTTTGTTGAGTTAATATATATGCTTTATTTGAGTAATGAGAACTAGTGATGTATATATATGGTAATGAGACTTTCACAAAGATATTGTCTTGTTAGGTTGAGTTCTATATTTTCTTCTTTTGTACTTGAAAGCTGAAAATATAAGTTAGAATTTAATTATTTGTCCTCATTTTTTTTTTCAATGAAGAGGGGAATGCTAGTTGTGTTTTAGTTGGTGTTTACCATGTGGTTTTTAAAATCATTGTAATTTTCTTGTTATTATTCAGTGGATTACAGGGTTGATGGCAATGTTAATGGTGATATGGTGGGAAATTGTGTTGAGATGCATAGTCAAGTAAGTGATGGAGTTGGCATGGGTAGAAGTTCTGTTAAAGTAGCTTTTCAACAGAATCAGGACAATAAAATGGATCCTGATTCTGTGGAATTGGGTGCAATTCCAGAGGGGGTACCAACTGTGTCATTGGCTTTGTCGGATGAGCCCTATGTGGGACAGGAGTTTGAGTCTGAAGCAGCTGCACATGCATTTTATAATACCTATGCTACACGCGTAGGATTCATCATTCGTGTAAGCAAACTTTCTCGATCAAGGCGTGATGGATCAGCTATTGGTCGGGCACTTGTGTGCAATAAAGAAGGCTACAGAATGTCTGACAAGCGTGAAAAAATTGTAAGGCAAAGAGCAGAGACCAGGGTTGGTTGCAGGGCAATGATTTTGGTGAGGAAAGTAAGTTCAGGCAAATGGGTTGTTACAAAGTTTGTGAAGGAGCACACCCATCCCTTGACACCTGGGAAAGGTCGAAAAGATTGCATTTACGACCAATACCCGGTCAGTTCTGGTACTCTTATTTCTTATTCTTAGGAGCTGGATATTGTGAACTTTGTTTCTACATAGTCTTTCATTTGACATGATCTGGAGACCAAGTCAATCATTACTATACTCTTAATAATTTCTGAGAATCATTATAATGGCAGTAACATTGATGGAATTTTGGTGGTTTTATGACGTGCAAATTAATGGTTTTTGATATTTTTCTATTCACACAGCATTTTCTGAAATGAAGTCATAGTTTAAGATTCTTTTGCAGAGATGTGTCATGAAGCCTGGTTTAGATTTAGACTTCCTTTTTTTCTGGAACAATCCCAATATTAAAATGAAATAAGCCTAAATTCTTCTAAGAACGCTGGGGCTGGCTCCTACTTGCATTTTTTCGTGCGGTTTTTTGTGTCCATCCGGGCCACCGCCCGGCCCGCCTGTGCTTTCTGGTAGTGTTGAGCTTCGCATTTCACTCACTACTCCTGGGAAGGAGATCAAAGCTTTCAATTCATGGAAAGCTTACTTAAATAGAAAGAAAATAGCTATAATCTACCATTCATTTTTCCACGTACGGTTCCGTGAGAAGGGCGGTGGACAGAAATGGCCTTATGGGCCAGCATCACAACTAGTGTAGGTTCGTGCTCCTTTTTCCCCTGAAACAGACAATTGGAAAGTAAAATTAGCCTTAGTGCCTATACTTTTCCTTCAGCATTAGTTATTGATTTGACCTGTGTGCAAGAGCTTGTGTTACCCCTCAGCATTTCTATGTTTGATATAAAGTGTTTATCTTATCATGCCATTTCTTTCATCTGCAGTAGAATTGTTAGCCCTCAGTGGGAAGGTTCTGTTGTGAGTCTCTGCCTGTTGAAAGCATACCAAACATTTTGAATGGCATAAGGCTTACTTCTGGCAAGTTAATAAGTACTGTTGCTACTATTGCTATAAACCTGGTCTTTGCTTTTGCTTTGGTTAGAGAATTTATGATGACAACACAATAAAGAAACAATATTATTATCGTTTGATAAATACAACACCATTCCAGTAATTTGGAGATATCTTCTGTTTTGTATTTAATTGTGTTCAGGACATCATAATTCAGCTTAACTGATTTTTTGAAAATACAGTTATGTAGATGCTTTAATAATTTTATTTTTTATATTATGTGAAGGATTGCGTTAAAAGTTTGCTTAAGTCCTCACATTTGTTCTATTCAGTAGTGCTTAATTTGATGTCTTTTATACTGGTCATGACAAATTTATCAAGTATTCCTTTTTGGGACCAAACTAATTTCTTTAGTCTACTTTTTCTCTCTTTATAAAGTTTTTAAGAACTAGATTAATTTTTTGTAAACGTATTATTAATTATGTTGGGGCATTTTATATATGATTAATTATGTGTTAGATTAGTTTGTAATTATGTGTTAGAATAGTTTGTGCTAGTGCTTAAGGAATTTGGAATAACTAAATAATGCTAGCTGTGTGGTATCTACATTAACATTTACAAAATTAAATCCTGCAAAAGTGCCATAGGTTCATTTTGTTAGGGTAGAATCTTAAACAAGTGTTTTGCATTTCTGGTAGTAATAAGTGAATTAATTAGGGTTCTCTTGATTTGAGTCTTATTATAACTTTGGTATTGAACTTTTGTAAATTGGCCTTTCTGTTGTGTCTTTAGTTCTTTTTATGCAACTGTTACTAATATTCCTTATATTTTAAAAGAGGCTTTGGGATTTCAATGGGGATTGAAACAATTACTGTTTTCTGCACAACATATTATTTAGTCCATTGGATTTTTTGATGGCACATCACTAAGTTTACCATTGCATACATGGGGTTGTGGTTAGGTTGATGGCATTTTTAAATATTACATCTTTTCTCTTTTTTTTTTATGATGACAAGTTTTCAACCTTTGATAGCTTAGAAACATGACCGAGATGCTGGGCTGTTATGGTGTATATATGTGGTTGAGGACCCTCCTCATTTATTCTAGCTTTTGGGAGTGAGTTCTACTGGAGTCTGTTTATCACGTGTGTCATTGTTTGTAGTTGGAAAAATCGATCATTGCAATCTTGAGTGCAAAATGGCCAATGGAATCTAAAATAGACTTGTATTAAAGCAACATCTTACTGCTTTAAGTGATTATATGGACTTGCCTTTTGTCTTGAAGTCATGTTTTTGCTTGCTGTTTCTCTATTATGATTGGCTTTTTATTACTCATTTTTGTAGAATGAACACGATAAAATTCGGGAACTATCACAGCAGCTTGCAATTGAGAAAAAGAGAGCAGCAACCTATAAAAGGCACCTGGAGTTGATTTTTGAGCAAATAGAGGAGCACAACGAGAGTTTGTCGAAGAAAATTCAACCCATAGTTGACAGGGTGAGGGAGATAGAAGACAAAGAGCAGAAGAGTTGTATATAGTTTCAGTGTTCAAATACAAAACCAATCTGGTATAGAGAATGATGTGCAGCAGTCACTGCTTACTTTCTTGTAGTCTTTCTAGGCATTCAGTTAGTCTCATTTATTGGGATCTCATCATTTGTAGAAAAATTTAGGGCGTCAATGTACAGTCCTTTTGAGTCCATGCTCTGCCGTTGTGTTGGTCGACTGCACGAAGACTCTTGGGCATCAGGATGTTCCTGGAAGGTTAAAATTATTCCATTGCTCCCTCATGTCCATTTAGTCAAGTTTTGATATGTTTTGTATAGCATCCAGGGGATTGTATCTCAGTATTTTTTCCCTTTTCCCTTTTCTTGCAAGTGTCTTTGAAGAAGAAGTTTGGATTTGAGACTAGGTCTAGATTTTTCCTTTGATCATTAGAGTAATGAGGGTTCTCCAGGCATTGTAAGTATCTTCCTTTCTATGAAACTCTATTTGTTTTATTTATCTCTGATAGGAACCTGGCAAGTTGGCAGGTTTCCTTTCCAAATTTTTGAATCCAATCCTATGAACTCTTCCCACAGCAGATCTCCTGTTCTATTTTAACTAACAGCAGACTCCAATATTATCCTCCACAAGCAGCACCAGCATTTTTCACTCAACCAAACAAGCAAATAATGCTAACTAATGCAAGAAATAATAAGGAAACTGCAACTCATTTCATTAATCCATGACAGCAATAACATGATTCACTTCCAGTGTTCATAATTCTCCAAATAAAGGAAAAGCAAGCAGAAAAATAACAATGACAATAATAAAACTATACTAGTACTGGAATTCGAGAGCCAGTCCTCTCCCTATCTACTTTTGCCAACAAATAACAAATTCTCCAGAAAACTAGTCTCCCCTTTTTCTCCTTCTTTTTCTGCCTTATAAAGGGTGTGCAGTCCCTAACAGAATTCTCTCCTCTGCCTCCTCACATGCTGCCATCTGTACCAACTGGATGGACAAGATCATTTTGTTCCAGTGCAGCTTCCTTGATTCCCAGATTGCCCTCCTCATCACTGCTCTCTGAATCTTCAGCTGAGGGCCTCTCTGGATCACCTTCTCTTTTCTCTACTGGACCGTCTCCCACTTTCTTCTTTTTGGGCTTACGAAAATATACCTTTGTGATCAGGCCTCTATCAATCTCTAAGCTAAAATCATTCAATTACGTTGAAACACAGAAGTTACAAACAATTTTTTCAGACAGTTTTAAGATTCTTACAATAATAGTCGACTACTGAAGACAAGGGGCAAACATGCCTTTTGCTAACATTTTGAGATGATCTCTCCTGAAATGTAATCCATCCCAAAATTCCATAGTACAATGTAACATCCCAAAATTTCAAACCAACATTAACAAAAAAAATTTAGAAAAAATTTTATATCTAACAGTGAATTTGATTTTAGTTATTTGAGTTTTGATTGTTATTTGATTTGAATAGATTGAGTTGAGTTAAAAAAATTTTAATTTGAATTTAGTTCGATTTGAATATTCTTATCAATATTGGTGTTGTTGTATTAAAGTTCACCATATTCGTAATTGTTTTTTGATGAAGTTTTTTTTTTTTAAATTTTTGTTGATTATTCCTTCCTCTAACAATTAAAATAAATTGAGATCGATTTCTAACTAAATATTATAGATTGAAGCTGAATAAAAACTTTTTTAAATAATATATAAGTTAAGAAATAGTTAGTTTCATTAATTATGCTAAAATTTTTCAAAAAAAAAAAAAAAATCTTTCAAATTACATTGTAATCTGTTCATATAGTAATATTAAATATTGGAAAATGTAATTAGAAAATTATGAGAAGCTCTTTAAAAAGACTCTAAAATTGCAGTTATCTACACTTCTGCCCATTTAGACTATTGGGTGTTCCCACAAGTCGGGAGGCAAATTAGCAAAAGGAGATATTTTTTGGAGGCTTTAAACCCTAGTGCCTAGTTGTTCTGACGGTTATCTTCCGTCAGTTATCGTTACATTTCTCTCTGCTCAACTCAAGCTCTCAGCCGCCACAGGTTTCTGCTGCATTCTTTTCCTCAAAACAAGTCCTCTTTCTCTTACTTATGTATCTGCTTTCCAGATTAAACTCCTTTTATGAACTTGTATGCACTACTTCTTAATGGGTCTTTTGCTTGAAAGATTGAACTTTGGTTTTGGCTTTGCTTTTTTTTTTTTTTTGGTGGGTATTTAATAATGAACTCGTTCTAAGAAATCTTATGGGCCTAATATATGAGGGTTTTTTGGTTTGAAGGATTTACTTTTTTTTTTTTGTGAGTTTTAATTTAATATTTGGAGTGGTCTGTGATTTTGGTAGAAGAAAAAGGTTTCATTTTGACCTTTTTTTGGTTTTGGTTAAGTTTTGAAGGTTTGCATTTTTTGCTTATTAATGGGAGGCCCTTGTGAAAAGTAGGTGTATGCATTTTGGAACTACCTAAAAATTTAAAATGGACAAAAGTTCAAAAAAAAAAAAGGACAAAAATGCTTTTATATCTATTTTTTCCAATGTTTGGTTGAAATATTTAATAGTGGGTTTTCAATCAAAAGAGAAACTTGTGTGGTTTTTTGGAGAACCTCTTAACAAGTGCTTTACGAAAAATGTAGATTTTAAGTCCAAACTTTTGAAGCGCGTTTTGGGAAATACCTTAATAAGAGTGCTCTTTTGTTTTTCAAATTTTCTTAGTAATCTCTTGTGATAAGCTCTGCATTCTTCAGGGTTTTATACGTGTAGAGGGATGTTTGGGTGAAAGTGTATGTAAATTTCACTTACCCTTGCTTTTCGGGGTTTTAAATGCAGAATGTTTGATTGTGGTTTGTTTTAACAGTGGATTGTGCCAATTCTTTTAGTTCTTTTGTCTATTAATTAATAATTAATATTGGGATTTGTTGGGTTGCTTCTTACAGGTGAACTCTCTCTCATATAGATGGGGGATGTTCATGTTCTGAAGCATATATTAATGAGTCTAATTCGTCTTTGCCAGTTTTAAGCAGCGCTGTGTTATCCTTTGTTGCACTGTGCTACCTGTCTGCTGGTATATAGGCCTTTTCAGGCTCCTGACTTGAATGTTTTGTTTGTAATCCCTCAATTCTTTTGATTGATGCTCTAAGCTTTGTATTTTGGGAACTTTTTGGTTAAAATGAATTACTTGCATAAAAAATGTAAACAAAAGGCCTTTGTGAGTGCTTGGAACTTGCATGATCACCTGCCTGGACAAGAACTGAATTGCGTAGTCACAAGTTTGCCAATAAATTTCTTAAAAGAATGGGAAGCAAATTAGTCTGAAAATTCTTTGCTTTCTTGATATCTAGTAACAAGAGTCATGTGTTTCAACTTGAGTTGCACGAGAGAGTAACATAGCTTGAGGTATATTTGGAGTAAAGTAAAATAACATTTAGAACAATTTAAATTCTTGAGATTTTTTCTCAACAATAAATTTTGTTAGACCTGATTTCCATGTCCTCTTAGTATTAGAAAATGTTATTGTTGTATTTATTATTAAATTGTGGGGTAAGATGATATTTATTTGTCTCATAATTGACAACATTTTAGTTAAGCTTATCAATTTTGTGTAAATATAACAGGGCTTGGCTTTACAATGAAGAGAATGATAGCTCTTGGTTTTGAGGGTTCTGCTAACAAGATTGGTGTTGGGGTTGTAACATTAGATGGAAGCATTCTAGCAAATCCACGCCACACCTACATTACACCTCCTGGCCATGGTTTCCTCCCTCGAGAAACTGCCCAACACCATCTCCAACACATTCTTCCTCTTGTCAAATTAGCACTGGAAACGGCTGGAATAACCCCAGATGAAATTGACTGCCTTTGTTACACTAAGGGTCCAGGCATGGGGGCACCTTTGCAAGTTTCTGCTATTGTTGTTCGGGTTCTTTCACAACTGTGGAAGAAGCCTATTGTTGCTGTCAATCACTGTGTAGCACACATAGAGATGGGGAGGATTGTGACTGGAGCAGATGATCCTGTTGTCCTGTATGTTAGTGGTGGGAATACACAGGTAATTGCATATAGTGAAGGGCGGTATCGGATTTTTGGGGAGACTATTGATATTGCTGTGGGAAATTGCTTGGATCGCTTTGCTCGGGTCTTAACTCTTTCCAATGATCCTAGCCCTGGATATAACATTGAGCAGGTATGTTGAAGTTGAATATGTGTCATATACTTTGTGGCTTCTGTTTGAAACTTGTTCTTTCTATTGGTTGTTTAAAATCATTTTCATTGAGTTATACTTGGTTTTGATCACAATAATATCCTTAAGTTCTTGAGAACTATGATATGGAACTCAGTTTGGATCTCATTTTTCTATTCCTCAGACTGTTTCTGTTCAGACAATCATGCATTGGAAGTAGTGAAGTTCTGGCATCTAGTTTGTGGACTGCAACTTTTCTGCATAATATTTACTTGATTCATAGAAGAATTAAGATTGAGGTCATTCCTGATTGTTACAACAAGCTGTATATATTGTGTCATTGATTTAATGAGTATATATCCCTTTCATTTCTCATTTAAGGTTTTTTTTTTTAAAAAAAAAAATCCAAGGACTGTAACCATTTTCAATATGAACAAGATGCATCTATCATGCGATATCTATAATATTTTTGCCATAGTAAGTCTGACATTCAAATTGATTATTTTGGACCAAACTTGCTTGTTGCACCCAAAATATCTGCCCAGACCTGCCCAAAAGCTGGCATCTCCTGGCATATATAATATACCTTGTAAGTTTGCAGTGAACATAAAACTTATATCCATTTCTTCTTCTTCTTCTTCTCAGTTAAGTTTCTAATCATGACAAATTTGTTACCAGACTTCTGTTTTGTGTACCATTTCAGTTGTCTTCATCTTGCTTAATTTTGACTTGAATCTCTGTATTAAATATTAGGCTGGTCTAATTCAGTCTTCTGTTTTGGAACTACACATAACGGTGCTGCGAGTGTTTCACACAATGCTTGAAAAAATAATTGGTGTTGCTTTTTCTTTAGATGTCATACAAACATTCTTTACACTTTAGGTTATTCATCAAAATCGATTACTAATCTATAAATATAGAGGTTGCATTTGTTTCATCTTTTATTTTGCTTTGTTTTTTTTCCTACAACAGCTAGCAAAGAAAGGAGAAAAGTTCATAGACCTTCCTTACATTGTTAAAGGAATGGACGTCTCTTTTAGTGGAATATTGAGTTATATTGAAGCCACTGCCGAGGAGAAGCTCAAAAATAGTGAGTGCACTCCTGCAGACTTGTGCTATTCCCTGCAGGTGAGTTGTAATTTTCATTCATTGTTTACCTAAACATTTGTGCTTTTGAGTCACAAGGCTTCATATAGACAAATTGTATCTACAGCGTTCTAATTACTTTTTGCTTTTAATTATATATTGCAGGAAACCTTGTTTGCGATGCTTGTGGAGATCACAGAACGGGCAATGGCACACTGCGATAAAAAAGATGTTCTCATTGTTGGTGGTGTGGGTTGTAATGAGCGTTTGCAAGAGATGATGAGAACAATGTGCTCAGAGCGGGGTGCAAAGTTGTTTGCAACTGATGACAGGTACTGCATCGACAATGGAGCGATGATTGCATACACTGGTCTCCTTGAATTCGCTCATGGCTCATCAACTCCATTAGAGGAATCTACATTTACACAAAGGTTCAGGACCGATGAAGTGGAAGCAATCTGGAGAATAAAAAGGGAGTCAGGTTGCTGCAAGAACAGTCTTATGGACCAAAGCAACTAAATTAAGAAGATTCCAATGTATTATCATAGTGACTTAGCCAGAATAAGCGGTTTAATTACTAATGTTAGATTAAAATGTTGTAAGTTGATATTATAAAGCAAATTGTTGTTCTATGTATATGTAATATATATCTTCTAGTTCTGTTTACCAAAATTGAACTTTAGTGAGGAATATTGGCTAGAGATGAGCGAGCTTGGGTATTTTACTGAAAAAGAGGAATCAGAACGGGAACTTATCATCGTGTTCTTGTTCCTATTGGCACTGTTCATGAATATTTTGGATTACTTGAAATAATGCAGAAATCTGAAGCTGAGAATATTTATCTCACACATTTATTGGCCTTCTCCCACCATCCTCTCCTGCAACTTTCAGAATACTGCCATGTCAAGTTTAGTAGATGACTCAATTTGATTAAGAGTTGCAAATATCAACAGAGCTATTGCCCTTGGATTCATGCAGGGTCTACCAAATTTCTTTTCTGGGTTCGAATTCCAAGGAATTGGTGGTGGGCACTAGCTACCGGCAAAATATCGGTTATTAACTCTAAAATTAAACAATCTCAATAACACAATTTATCGTAATTAGATTTTGATTATGAGAATAATTGGTTATGTTGTCATCAATTTTTACATGTGTTGGTGTAATTTATGATTATTAAATTATAAATAATTATAATTTTATTGTGATTATTTGATAACAATGAATTTAAAAAAATTGGTTTCTTTTTTGCTAATTTCAACAGTAAATCCAACTTGAGTTTTATCTTAGTCAAATCACAAACTAACGTGGTTTGGCCAATTAAATCAGAGTTTAATTTGGTCTCACTCACAAAACGTTTTTGGTGAATCATTTTCGTTTTTCTTAATGGGTGATAATTCGACCAATTCGATTGATTGGTTTTTAAACCCATCATCTTATTAATATGCAATCTTGTTTTCTGTTCAAAAAGTTCATAAAACCCTCAACCAAACTAAAATAAAAAAACAAACTATTTATAAGAGAATGAGTCCAAATCTAGTAAAATGATGTGAGACAAAAGTCATTTTACGTATTTTTCTATATAAACTATGTAAAACTGAACAGTTAAAACAATATTTTAATAATCATTTCTTGACTTAAATCTTTAAACACCTCAGTAACAATTGTGAATTGACGTGCATGTAAATCTTATTTTCATTCACTTTAAACACTGAAAACCCTTCATCTTCAATCTGTCCCAACAATTAAGTGTATATAACTCCTCTTTTGAATTGAACTCTTTCTCGAATTATCCTTATCCAGACATATTCATGTTTGCCTAACCACAAGTTGTTTTGTGTCAGGAACCCATCAAAAGGCCAACCCTAATAGGCTAAACTGACCTATTGCAAAACCAAGGCTTAAGGCATAATCTATAGTCCCATGAGTTGTACCTTCGTAGGCTTTTAGTAAGCGAACTTGCTAAAAATGATTTTTTAAATATATTTTTTTGTTTTTTTTCTAATTTATAAAATTTCTTTGATTTAACTCACTGAAAATTAATTTTTATATACTTTTGTTAATTTTTTTTTTTTATATTTAGAAAAAATACAAATCATATCGGATCAATCTATGAGCTTTTCCCTCAACCCTAGCACAACCCAAAATCTATGGGTCATACCCCCTTGGACTGGCCTTTTTTAACCTCGTCCAGTCTAGGCTTACCTCTTCTTAGGTACCAAAAAATAATTGTTGACCACACACAATACCCAAATCCACAAATAATTGAGTAAATCTAAATAAAAGAAGAATACACAGATACACTCTAGGTTCGTCTCAACCTAAAGTAGCCACTCTAAACCCCGATCAAGTAATTGGTTTTGGACTAGAAACCGAAGATAGGTAAAATGGATTTCTAATAATAATAATAATAATAATAATTCATGGCAAAGATCATCATCTGCAAATCCCCTCTTTTAGGTCAGTCTTTTTCTTTTAATTTTATAAAGAATTTCTGAGTCGGCGAGAAACAAAGATGGTAGATATGATTGGATAAAATGAGCTATTTGCCCCAATTTTTTGCATCTAATTAAAAATCTCAATAAATTACGTTCTCGTTTGGTTTCTTTTGATAACATATTGCCAAGTATAAATTTTGTAATCACTTGCATGTACGTGAAGCAGGAATCTTGAGGTTTTAACCATTCTTAGATTCCAATGAATTAGATAATTTAACAATGCCGTAATTAAAATACGACAATTATTGGGGTATATAACTATGTTGATCTTGACAGCTATTGTTTTTTAGCTGAGAATGATCAATTGGGTGTTCTTAGAGATCCTTTTGTCATCTCAAGAATCAATTGCATACTCTCGTTATTGTTCTTTTCCTTAGGCCACAAAATCATATAAATTAACAATAAACGAGCAATATTATATATATATATATAAAATTTAATGTTACATTAAAACTATCTAATTATATAAATACATCTTATTTATATATTTAAATTTTATATTATACGTATTATTTTATTGAATAATAAAGTCATGTACTAATAATAAATATTAAGTTTGAAGTACGAAAAAAATAATATTTAATTTATATGAATTTTTAATTAATGGTTTGAGTTTTCATCCTAAAGAATCTCATAGAGGGTTATATATATGGAGATTAGTTTTTATTCATATCCATGCACACATTTTTATCTTCAATATACTCTTGGCTCTTCTCTTCAACCATAGCAAGATGGGAGGAGAGCAAATCCAACCTCAGTGTCCTCTTCAAATCCTCTCAAAGAAGTTGATAAATCCAGCAATTCCAACACCTCATAACATTCGCAACTTGAAAATATCAGCCATTGATCAGTTCTGTCCGCCAGTTTATCTCCCTTTTATTTTCTTCTATCCTAATTTCAGTGAAAAAGAATTTCCATCAGCCAGCAAGAAGTTGGAGAAATCACTATCCGAAATTCTAACCCTCTTCTATCCTTTAGGAGGAAGATATATCAATGACAAATTTTCGATAGATTGCAATGATGATGGGGTAGAATTTACAGAAACCCTTGTGCAAGGCAAACTTTCTTCAGTAATTGGAAGAGATGTTGATAGCAAACAGCTTAACCATTTGGTTCCTCTCCAGTTTGAATCGCCTGCTAGTCCTTTAGTGGCAATTCAATTTAACATTTTTGAGTGTGGAGGCTTAGCTATCGGTTTCTGCATTTCACATAGGATAGTCGATGGATTTTTATCAACTAAGTTCATTGATGGATGGGCTACTTCATGCCGATTAGGGCTTCACAAAGTTGTTCAACCAAGCTTTGATTTACCTTTGCTTTTTCCCACAAGAGAAATGGTTCCTGAAATGAAGCCCGTCCCGAGGCTTGTTCCCGGATTGAAGACTGTGTCGAGGACGTTTGTTTTTGATGGGTTGGCTATATCGACTTTGAGAAAGATGGCAGAAGTTGGCAAAACTTCAAGGGTGCAATTAGTGACAGCCATTATATGGAAAGCTCTCATCAGGGTTTCTCGGTTAAGACATGGAGAATGGAGGCCTTCCATAATTTGTCATACAATGAACATGAGAGGAAGAACAGTTTTGCCAATCTCAGATGATTGCTGTGGAAACCTATTCAGGCCGGTGATTGCGAAATTCAACCCCGAAAACAAGTGCTATAAGGTGGAGTTTCACGACTTGGTGAGTGTCATTGGTGGTGCAATAAGAAACACAGTTGCCGATTGTGCAAAACCACAAAGTGGCGATGATTTTTCCTCCATGGTGATTGATGCTTGGAAAGAAGCTGGTGAAGAATTCAACAAAGATATTGATAAGGTTGATTGTTATGGATTTACTAGCTTGTGCAGGATGCCAATTTATCCTGATTTTGCTTGGGGAAAGCCTGCTAGAGTTACACATGTACAATCTGCTGTTGAGCTTACAATGCTATTTGATACTAGAGATGGTGAAGGAATTGAAGCATGGATGTCCTTGGATGAAAACGACATGAATGCTTTTCAACAAGATTCAGATATTATGGCTTTCACTTCCCTGGTACGTCATTAGTATCCACCAAAACCATTTCTATTATCTTTATAGTAAAACTCCAGAATAATTGTTATTTATTTACGTAATAAAGTGAAAAAGTATGTTACTCAGTTTAATATTTAAAATATATATCATTAGATGATTTTAAATCAATAATAAATTAATAATTAATTATATGATAACATATTATATGAATATCCTATTTGAAATTTAAAACTGGATATGTTTAACGTTACTTTTACTTACAAAATTCCCATTAAGTGCATTTTAATATATTTGCTTCCGGATTTATACTGTAATGTTGTAGCGTTTCCGGTTAAAATCTATTTGTTTAAACTAATGTTACAACATTCATAACAATAATGTATTTCTTAATAAAATTTGGACTGCGCCCTAATGCAGGTCTAACCAAGGCCTCAGCAATTGGTCTTGATGCCATTGGCTCTTCATTCAATCTCGGTGATCATTTTTGGCATCTTATACCAACAAAAAGCATCATCACTGTTTGAAGCACCAATATTTTGCAAAGCCATTTTTATTTAACTGTTTAACAGCAACGGGTCAAATTAATTAGAAACGGTAAAAGACAATAACAACTTCCCTTTTGGTGTGAAATCTTCCTTTACCAAAAAAGTTCCCAACAATTGGAAAAGGTGAGCAACGAAAACAATGTGTATTATTTGCTTCATCTAACTCAAGATGCATCCAGCTAACTTCAAGAGATGTTTGTTTTTTTTCTTAAACTGGATCGGATTAGTTTGGCCATATTAATTATAGTCGAAATGCCTGTACTAACTTTGATATAGAGAATAAAAAAAGGGAGATAGGAAACAAAAAAAGAAAAGGAAACTGGATTACTTGATTGGGTACTAGATCAAAGTTAGGGTACTTGATCGAGTATCCGAACTTTGATCTAAATTTGATTCCCAAGTCAGTTTTGGCTCTTTAGGGGTTTAAATTAGAATCAAAACTAAAACCAACTAGTTCCACCAAAAAATGGAATTGGTACTTACAAGTAAGCCAATACTAGATAGGAATAGAAATTGAAAGTTCAGTACCCGACAATTCTACGATGATTAGCCAAAGGCGTTCGTGGTCTTTTAATTTTTTAGAAATAATGACACACATGGGTGTGTACTTAAAACACACGATCGTGTATGTCATTACGCATTAAAGCTACATTCTAAAATCCCTATGAAACATATCCTTATCCAATATTCAAATGCATTGACCATACACGGGCGTGTATATCATCATACATAAGAGTGTGGATAATCCAAACTTAGCCAAACTAAAAAAATCAAACAAGAAAAGACAATTTTACCTTTCTTCATCATACACGAGTGTGTGGCCTCCCTACACAACTATCTGTCGATTGATCAATAAATATTAATTACTCAAGCAACAATGCAAACACAAACAAAGCCAAAAGATGAATATACCCTTGGGCATATCTCTGGTGCTACAAATGTGCACCACTTGCTTCCTTAATTAAAAATAGCAGAATTATATGCATGATATTTAATACTCACATTAAGCGTGCAAAATTATGTATTGAATAAAGACTTAAAATACATAAATACTCATTATTACAAACCAAGTATTTGAAACCGAATCATAAAATCCATAAAGTGCA
This sequence comes from Mangifera indica, assembly GCF_011075055.1. NCBI lineage: Eukaryota > Viridiplantae > Streptophyta > Magnoliopsida > Sapindales > Anacardiaceae > Mangifera > Mangifera indica. Next base: position 11,550,781 of record NC_058150.1, on the reverse strand, counting down.
TGAATGAAAATAAATAAATAAGATTTGAGAAACGATAGTTTTGCCTCACCTTCATGCAGCTACTCATTGGACTGCTAGCACCTTCGCATGTCTCACTACTTACCTCTAACTATAAAACCATAGAAACAAACATTTGAGTGAAACACTCAGTAATGTGGTAACCTTTCAACACTATGAATAATACATAAAGCTGGTTAACTTGGCGTTCCACTAGTAAATCTCAAAGTGGTCACAACATGGCACCTTTATGCCTTAAACATAGGTCATCTACAAAGGTTCTAAGGTTTAAACTAATCTTAACATATCTGATGTCTTAGTGAAAACATATGACACCTCACGAGTCTACTATTTGTCATGTCTTGTGCATATACCATATGACTTATTGGGCTAGCTAACTCTGTGTAACACCCACAAGTATTTCTCAAGGGTAAGATAGTCTTTTTGCATCAGTTGACATGATTTGAAAGTTAAAATATGAGTTTTAGGTGACCCATGACTGTATAAAGAGAGTATATGCCTATATGTCATGTCAAGTTAGTTGGATTAGACTGATTTTGCATGAATTCAAAATTAAGTGATGCACAACCTTATGCCTCAAAGACACGCCTGTGTGTGTAACGTGTTTTCAATTTATGACACATCATTGCATTTTTGGGATCATTATTCCATAATCCTTAAATGTGGGATTTTTTTCCCAAAAAGTGAGAGAAGGCAAGTTTGACGGTCACCCTTCTATGCAATGACTTCGATGGTGTGTTTCTGGTGACATGAAGGTAAGGAAAGAAGAAAGAAAGAGGCTTGTGTAGGCTATCTTTTATTGCAAATTGAGGTAAATAGGAACCATAAGTGCTTTTACGGTTTATGTTAATGACATATGATTGTGTTTGGCATGAAATTGATGCACCATATTACTTAATTGATTAAGGTCTGATAATGATAGGTTGCATTAAAACATGAGTAGTTATGGTTTGATGATACATCCTATTCAATAAGTACATTAGAAACTGTTACTGATGATTTAGATGTTTGGAATGGTGTGAATAAATCTACGAATACTTGTGTTAGAAGTACTATTTTTATGCCTCTTGTTTATGCAATGGTTTTATGATAATGAGTATAATGAGTTATGAATGTGTGAACAATTTTATGGGTAAAGATATTGGGCATAAAGATTATTCTAGTATGATGATAGATTGAAGGTAAAGGAGTAAGTATTAGTAGAGAAGCAAAATAGGGTGTAGGTTGAACATTTTCCACATTCTAGACTTTCCACATGGTTATATGGTATGACACACACACCCATGTATCCAAAGCCCAAAATTTGGTTGACATTTTCTAATGATCCGACAAGTGTTAGAAGCTATTGACTAGTTAGCGGTCAACTAAGACATGTGGTCTTCTTGTGTGTAGCATTAGCACAATTGTGTGTAGGTTGAAATTCTAGAACACCCTTGAGAAGTAGTGTAGTCAAAGAGGAGAATAGAAAAGAAAAGTAAGAATCTTACCTGAAGGGACACATGCCTATAAGTTAAATAACACACGCTTATGTGTATAAATAAATTGATGCACGAGGAGTTGCCATGAAGAGTAGTTGTGTGGAAGAGATTGTAAAGACACACCTCTGTGTATTAAGATACACACACCCGTGTGTATAAGACAGAAAGAAGAAAAAAGCAAGGGGGTTAGGCTAAAGATTTAAGGGTTGTCTAGAGTGATAGAAAAGACATTCTAGGTATGCAGTAGTACTTTACGTGCCTAAGAGTTGAGATATAGAATGACACATGATGCATATTTAGGTGGAAGTGAAAGTGAGCCAAAGTTAGTTAGGGCTTAAGATTACATGTATGTTATACATCATAGGATCGTTATGAGAGGACATCGTGAGTACATATTCCCTACACCACTCGCACTAGGGCAAGTCTGCAATAGGATACCAAACCTATAGTAGGGTACTTGCTCATAATAAAGCTCATATGAGATACAATTGGTGCAATAGAATAGAGAGATAATTCATAAGGTCAAGATGTCAAATCCTTGTATTCGATCCAAACAGCTCAGCCTAATATACAACTTTAGTTACAACTTTTAGAATTAGATGCTTCTACCAAATTTAGTATGGTCACATTAGATAAGAATTCAGGGGAGAGGTTCCTTAGTAATCGAGAGAGACATAGTTCAATTCGAGAGTTATGACATACAAGCTAAACATTCCCTAAATTTAGTATGAGCATAGAGACAATACATAAAACTCACCATCATCCACAAATGAGTTTAATATTGACTTTAGATGATAGAGTTAATATGGATCAAGAGTAAGGGTATTTTAGGGATTTCAATAAAAGTTATCAATAGTCTTCTACTTACTGAGTGTTTTTTCACTTACTTCCCTATTTTCATGTGTGCAGGTATAGTGATGGCTATGGGACGAGCAATAATAAAAAGGCATAGAGTTATGAAAGCATTCCAATCATTTCAGTCCTTCTCAGTTTTATGTCATGATGATTTTTTTATGGTTATCATTGAGTATACATACTATGGATTTTAGTTTGTGTTTATAAGATTAAATATCCTTTGAACAATTCCGATTTGTTTTTTTATAAGGATATTTTAGTAAATTTATGAAGTTTAATAATTGAGGTTTTATTATAATGCTCTTGAGTTTATTAACGGTTTCGTATTAAATGCATGCTAGTAGGTCAACAAAGGTACCATTAGAAAAGGCTCAAGCCTTAATAGAGATGACTTTAACATTAATGGTAATACCAACAACAACACTAACTAAGACTCAGTTGCATCTTACTTTCAATATGCCTAATATGCACCAACATAAATTTAATGGTGTTAAGGACCTAATTGCAGTTGAAGAGTAGTTAGAGTTGATGAAGAGTACTATGACCCTGTTTGATATGATGAATTAGGAGAGAGTATGAAATACCACCTATTTCTTCAAGTCCAATACAAGAACATGGTAAAACCTGGTCTAAGAGACTACTAAGGCTTCAAAGATATCTTGGTCTGAGTTTAGAAAGAGATTTGAGGCTAAGTATTGGGGTATAAATGTGACATATATCTGAGCACAGAAGTTTTCCACCTTAACATAAGACACAAATTTGGTGAAGGAATACTCTACTTAGTTTAATCACTTGGTGAGGCTTGCCCTTGAGATCACTAGTACAGAAAAAAGGTACATAGAGAAATTTGTCCATAGGTTTGATTTAGCCATAGTCTGAGACATGATGAAAAGACAACAACCATCCTAGACTTACAATAAGGTCTTGAGTAAAGCAACAAGGGCAAAGGTTTTCATAAGGAGGATGTATGGTTAGATCTCTACTCAGATAACACCTTTATTAGTAATAGTCCCAATACTAGTGTAGTAGTCATGTAGTAATACTGCCTCGATTCAAAAAAACATTCCTTTAGAGAAGAAAAGGAAAAAACCCTTACAACACAAAGACAATAATAAAGGCTAGAAGAGCAATAAGAAACATAAAGAGTCTGTGGTTCCAACTTGTCAGAAATATGGCAAACACCACAAAGGGGAGTGTTTACAGGGCAAGTAGTCTGCTACAGATGTTATCAATAGGACACATGACTAGATTTTGTCTTAGGGTTCCAACCTAAGTTGAGTAGCCAATGGGAATAGCTATTACCATAATTTATACCATCACCCAAGGGCTGACTACGGCCAGCCTAGCAACAGTTACTAGTCAAACTTCTTTCCTTGGTACTCATATTATATTTTGATTGATTACAGTGCTACGTATTGTTTTGTAGCCAAGAACTTAATAGAATGATTAGGAGTACAACCAAGCAGGGTAGCCTAGAGAGTTAAGATAGAGTTTATTAGATAATAAGTTAGTGATTAGTGGTGAGATGATGATAGGATAAGTTATTGATAGACATGGTAGACAACTTCTAGTGGATTTAATAGTGTTTGAGATGCTAGATCTTGATATGATTTTAGAGGTGGATTTCTTCAAGTGGAATAATGTTGAGATTGACTGTGGACATAAAAAAGTCTAATCAATCTTGAGAATGAGGACCAATTTAAGTTTGACGAGAGATGTATCAGGAGTTTGATAATCAATGCCTTGAAACCAATAAAAATGCTAAGTAAGGGGTGTACATGCTTATTGGCTCATGTAGTAAGCAAGGTAGAGTCAAACTTGAGCATTGAGGAGATGCTAGAAAGAGTTGCCAAGATTAGCACTCGAACGAGAGGTTGAGTTTACTATAGAATTGGTACCAAGTACAACACTTATATCCAAAACACCCTATAGAATAACCCCAACTGAGTTATAAGATTTAAAAAAAAAGCTCCAAGAATTGTTAGAGAATGTCTTTATTAGATTGAGTCACTCTCTTTAAGGAGCTTACATCCTATTTGTCTAAAAGAAAGATAGGTCCATAAGAATATGTATAAACTATTTAGAGTTGAACAAGGTCATAGTAAAGAATAAATACCCATTGCCTAAAATAAATAATTTTATTGAGGGGATTAGTGGTATTTTCTAAGATTGATCTAAGGTTCGACTATCATCAGCTAAGGGTAGTTGAGTAGGATATACCCAAGACTGCCTTTTGAATGAGGTATGACTATTTTGAGTTTGTAGTGATACCATTTAAACTAACCAATACCCTAATAGTGTTTATAAACTTGATGAACAAGGTGTTCTAAGATTGTCTAGATAAGTTTATTATAGTCCTAATTAATGATATCTTAGAACACGAGCAATACCTGAGATTTACTTTACAGAGGTTAAGGGAAAAACAATTGTATGTTAAGTTAACCAAGTGTGAGTTTTGGCTTGATAGAGTGACCTTCTTAGGGCACGTGGTTTCAACTAAGGCATGTCAGTAGACCTGAGTTAAATTAAAATAGTTCTAGATTGGCAAAGGTCAAAGACAATCAAGGAGGTCTATAGTTTTTTAGGTTTGGCAGGGTACTACAAAAGGTTTGTTTAGTTGCAAAGTTAAGAAGACCTCCTTGAACTCTTATTAAGAAGGAAACTTAGTTTTAATAGTTATATTCATATGAGGAAAGTTTCCAAGAATTGACAAGAAGATTGACTTTTACTTCAGTATTAGCCTTACCTGAAGAGAAGGTTGAGTATGATTTATACACTGATGCATCCCATGGTGGTCTAGGAGCAGTGTTGATCAGTGAGGCAAGTTTATAGTTTTTGTCTCAAGATAGTTGAAAGATTTCGAGACTAGATGCCCTATTCATGATTTGGAATTAGCAGCAGTAGTGTTTGGCCTTAAGATTTGAAGGTATTATTTATGTGAGTTAAGATGCAATATATACACTGATCATAAGAACCTAAGATATTTCTTCACTTTAAAAGAGTGTAACATGATATAGAAGAGATGACTCAAACTAGTGAAATATTATGATTGTGACATCAAGTATTATCCAAACAAAGCTAATATAGTCACGAATGCCCCTAGTAGAAAAATACTTTTGTCTCAGTTGATGATTCAAAAGGAGATTCAATTAGACCTAGATCAAAAGCAGATTGAGTTAATGATTAGGGGTTTGTCCATATTAGAAATCAAATCTACGCTAGTAGAAGAGATCAAGATAACTCAGCTTTAGGATGATAGGTGTAAATAAAGGATTCAGGATAATCTTAAAGTAAATTTTCAAGTGGTGGATAATGTCCTCAAGCTCAAAAGCAAAGTTTGTATTCCTCACGTATGAGTTAAGGCATAAAATTCTTTTAGAGGCTTATAGTTCTTTTTACATAGCCCATCCTAGTGGTGTAAAGATATATCAGGATTTAAGGAGAAGTTTTTAGTGGTTTGACATAAAACAAGATGTAGATGAGTACATAGCCAAGTGTTTCACCTGTTAGCAAGTTAAGACCAAACACTAGAGACCATTATGATTGCTATAGAGTGAAAATGGGAACATACCTCTATGGACTTTATTATTAGGATTCCAAGAGTTTATAATGTATATAATGCGCTTTGAGTGATAGTTGACAAATTGACTAAGATAATAGATTTCTTACTTATCAAGGATGCCACCCCTACAAATTAGCTAATAAAGTCATATGTTTGAAAAACTGTCAAATTGCATGGTATGCCCAAGACAATTATATCAGATAAGGACATGAGGTTTATGTTAGTTTTTTGGAAGAGTTTGTGTAGATCATTAGACACTAATTTGGCATTCAGTATAGCTTATCACCCGCAAACAAATGGTCAAACTATAAAGACCAATAAGGTGTTAAATGACATGTTAAAAGTTTCTTGTTTAGACCAAAGGGTAAGTTGGGTTGAGATGCTACTCTTAGTGGAGTTTGCCTATAATAATAATTATCAAGTGACAATTTAGATGGTGCTCTATAAGGCAATTTATGGTAGGAAGTGTCATTTTCCTCTACACTAGGATAAATTGTGTAATAGAGATGTCTTAGTCCAATCATTTAGGCTAATGTTGACTTAAAAGATGATTGAAGATGTGTAGTTAATTAGATAGAGAATGAAATAGGCTTAGGATCAATAGAAAAGCTATATCAATCAGAGATGTCGAGATCTAGAATTCAATGTCGATGTTAGAGTTTTCATCAGAGTAACCCTATTTAAGCACATGATAAGTTTAAGAGAATGGGTAAGTTGGCTTCCAGGTATATCAGCCTATATGAGATAATAGAAAAAGTCAGTAAGGTGGCTTATAAGCTTGCATTACCAACAAGTATAAAACATATTCATGATGTATTACACAAGTATATTAGTGATCCTACTCTTGTATTGAGGAACAAGGAGATTCAATTGTTAGAAGACTTAAGTTATAATGAGAGATCGATTTAGATCTTGGATAAAAGGGTCAAACAGTTAAGGAACTAACAGATTCCCTTGGCCAAGGTGTTTTCAATGAATCATAAGATTGAGGAGACTACTTAGAAGATTGAACAAACCATGAGAGATAAACATCCCAAGTTGTTTCCAACAAATTTTAGGGTTCAAATTCTATTAAAGGAGAAGGAATTGTAACACCCATAAGTATGTCTTAAGGTTAAGATAGTCTTTTTGCATGAGTTGGCACGATTTGAAAGTTAAAATATAACTTTTGGGTGACATACAATTATGTATGGAGAACCTATGCTCATGTGTCATGTCATGTTAGTCAAATTAGACTGATTTGATATGAATTCAAAATTAAGTGACATAAAATTGTGTGCCTTGAACACACTTCTGTATGTATATAACACGTTTTCAATTTATATATAATATATCACTATGTTTTTGGGATCATTATTGCATAAGCCTTAAACGTACGAGTTTTCCCTAAAAAGTGAGAGATGGCAAGTTTGACGATCAGACTTCCATGCAATGACTTTAACGATGTGTTTTTGATGACATGAAGACGAGCAAAAAAAAGAGAAAAAAAACTGTGTGTGTTATGTTTTGCTGCGAATTAAGGTAAGTAAAAACTGCCAGCTCTTTTAAGGTTTATGTGGATGGCATATGATTATGTTCGGTATGAAATTGATGCACCATATCATATTAGCAAGATCAAACTAATAGAGACACGTAATTAATTATATTTTATTAGGTTTTGATAGTGATGGATTGCATTAAAACATGAGTAGTTATGGTTTGAAGATATGTACTATTTAATATGTACATTAGAGGCTATTAATAATAATCTAGATTTTTGGAATGATGTAAATAAATCTACAAATACTTGTGTTAGAGGTACTACTTTAATCCCTCATGTTTATGCAATGGTTTTATGATAATGAGTGTAATGAGTTATGAATGTGTGAACACTTTTATGGATGAAAATATTGGGAATAAAGATTATTCTAGTATGATGATAGATTGCAAGTAAAAGAGCGAATGTTGGTACAGAAGCAAAATAGGGTATTGGTTGAATGTTTTCTGCATTTTGGATTCACCACAAGATCATATAGTATGAGACACACATCTATGTATGTGAAGCTTAGAATTTTGTTAATGTTTTCCAATGATCTAATGAGAGTTGGATGTCGTTAGTTGGTTAATGGTCAACAAGGACATGTGATATTCTTATGTGTAGTATTAACATGACCGTGTGTAGAGTGAAATTAAAAGAATGCCTTAGAGAAGTAGTATGGTTGAGAAGGAGAGTGGAAAAGGAAAGTGAGAATATTACTTGAAGGGACATATACTCGTGTGTTAAATAACACATACCTGTGTGTATAGATAAATTAAGAGTAGTTGTGTGCAAGAGATTTTAAAAACACACCCCTATGTATTAAGAAATACACGTCTATGTGTATAAGGAAGAAGGAAAAAAAGAGTAAAAAGACTAGGCTAGAGATTTAAGAGTCTTCCTGAGTAATAGAAAGGTTATTTTATGCCTAAGAGTTAAGATATAGAATGACACAAGATGCATATTTAGGTGGAAACGAGAGCAAGCCAGAGTTACTTAAAGCTTAAGATTGCATGTATACTAAATATCATAGGATCGTTACAAGAGGGCATCGTGAGTGCATATTTCTTACACTGCCCACAATTAGGTACTTACTTATAGTAGAGTCTAGATGAGATATAGTTGGTGTAATGGAACAAAGAGATAGCTTACACGACCAAGGTGTCAAATTCTTGTTTTAGATCCAAACTGATCAACATAGTATATAACTTCTATTACAGCTTTTAAAATCATATGCTTCCACTAAATTTAGTATGGTCATTCTAGATAAGATTTCGAGGGAGTGGTTCTATTAGTGACCGAGAGGGACACAATTCAATCTGAGAGTTATGACATACAACTTAGACGGTCCCTAGAGTTTAGTATGAGCATAGAAACAATACATAGGACATGTTATCATCCACAGAGGAGTTTAATGTCGACTTATAATGATCAAGTTAATATAGGTCGAGATTAAAGGAATATTGGGAATTTTAGTGAAAGTTATCAATAAAGTCTCTTACTTACTAAGTGTTTTATCACTCACTTCCTTACTTTTATATGTGTAGATATAGTGATCGTGATGGTTGTGAGACAAGCGACAATTAAAGGGCGTAGAGCTACAAAGGCATTTTAGTCATTTCATTCTTTCTTAGTTTTATTTCATGATGATTTTTTTATGGTTATCATTAACTATACATACTATGGTTTTTAATTTGTATATATGAGATTGAATATCTTTTGAATGTTTTAGATTTTTTTTTCTATAAAGGCATTTTAGTATATTTATGAAGTTTAATAATTAAGGTTTTATTCTAATGCTCTTGATTTTATTAAGGGTTTCACATTAAATGCATGCTAAAAATAGACAATTTAATAATGTTTTCCTCTAGAAGGCAGTACTTCTAGAGAGGGGTGTTACACTGTGATACCTTAGTCACACAGAAAAAATCTAGTCATAGTCTCTCTCTTACCATATACACTAGCTATGAAACTACTATATGAAAACTATCCTTGGATGACCCTTATCATAGGTCCATATGTAATGTATCTTACTGACCATATGAGGAACTAACTAGAAGGCCACAATCCTTTACCTTACACATATGAACTAATTTGAATTATGTGGCTAATGCACCTTGATGTTGAATGTATGATGTATCTTATGGGTATCTATCTTTCATCAAACCCTATTACCTTTACATATCTTGCCACTTATGCATTTAACTGGTGTCTATTTAAGTGTATACCACTTTCTTTAACTTTCCTATTTTTTTACCCAGATCTAGCTCGGTCGGGGTCTATATTGTCTTCCACGTAGTCAAACACCACTTCTATCTATAACTAATGTACCTTATCTCATTAAGGTCTTTTATACTTTTTCTTTCCTCGTCCCTATTCTTACACTTAGTTTAGGAGTAAAATGGTCTTTTCTAATTTTTCATGCTTGCTCAAGCATGTACTGAAGTTACACCCCTATGTTCTTCTATTTAAATATGATGTCCACTTTTAAAAAAGTCATACATGGTCTCATACCACATGGTCATGAATGGGCTTTTGTAAGCGTGCCAAAACCATAGAGATTTCTATTTTATACAAGAGATACATGGGCATTTAAGATACTTTACATGACCATTTATTGTGTGATACCCTTCTCCAGACACATACCGCCAGATGGAATATACCCCTGATGAGATATGTCTAAATAAAATTTTACATACAAAGAACTTGTATCAAATATGCCACATTAAAAAAAAAAAACTCACAATCCCAAAAGTGTATTAATTATTATGTGAAATCTAAGTATGTAAATTTAAAAGGTCAAATCATAAACTGAACGTGCGTAAACATCTCGAAATACATAGAATGCCCAATCATAATGAAAATAATAAAATTGTCTATACCACCACGATTTGATCTATTGGCTTCCTTGCTGTAACCCTACTTCTCCATAATTCTATCTATAAAATTATATAAACAGAACACATGAGTGATACACACTAAGTAAGTGGGAAACCCATAAAACACATACATAATCTCATATTTGTACCCAATATGGTTTTATGTGTCCTTTGCTATTTCATTTATGGTCTCACAAATGTTTTCCCAGCATTCTAGATACTTATCCAAGTTATCTTAGTGTTTAGTGCCCTTTCCTCAATGGTGGTGTCCTCTTAGATGACTAGTGTTAAACGATATATGTTCACGCCTTAGACATATAGTGAAAGTAGGTGACATCCTGAATTTCATTTATAAGGTGTACCCTATACATATGCTAACTAGACTTGGGTTAACGATACCATATCAAAATAACAGTGAGACTTCAGGCCTTTCTTACAATTGTACATGCATCTTAGATGCTACGATGTCTATTGTTGATACATAATTATCCAAGGGTATCAAGTTCATATAGATTAGCCCTATTACTTTCACTATCACACTACATATAGCTTGGTGGTTCTACTAGTATAATACATCATTTTCAATTTTCGATTTGAAACCACTTTGGTTAAGTGCGTGTCATCGTCCATATAGTCGGGCACACCCATAAGCAATCATTTTCTCTTTATACATCAATATAGCTCCTAACCCTTAGTAAGAAACATCTATACACAACTCATGATCCTTACCATCAGTCAATAATGCCAACACTAGTGCCTAAGTCAATCTCTTTTTTAATTCCTAGAAGCTTTTCTCATAAGTATCAAACCATCTAAAAGGAATATTATTCCTAGTCAACCCAGTTAATGATTAGGCCAACTTTGCAAAGCTCTCCATGAACCGTCTATAATAACCTGCTAAATCTAGAAAATTTCGCACTTCTTTAGTTATCTTAAGCCTTTACCACTCTAACACAACCTCTATCTTTCTCGGGTCTACCAAGATACTATCAATAGATACTATATATTCCAAAAAAGCCATACGATCCAACCAGATCTATAAAGACTATTTATCTCAAGTGTTGCTTGTGTTCCTTCTGAGTCTTAGAATATAATAGTCTGTCATTAATAAACACCACCAAAAATTTATCAAGATAATCCTCGAATACTTTATTCAATAGATCTATAAAGACTATTGGTCCATTAGTCAATCTAAAGGGCATTACTATAAACTCATAGTACTTGTATCTCGTCTTAAAGAAGTCCTTAGATTATCTTGCTCGGTAACCCAGACTTGGTAATACCCAAATCTGAAGTCAATTTTAGAGAACACTGAGACAACCTTAAGCTGATCAAACAATTCATTAGTCCTCGGTAGAGAGTACTTATTCTTAATGGTCACCTATATTGTCTAGGTCTTTGTTCCAAAACCTGATGTAGTATAACTGTAGTATAGCTTACCCCATTGAAGTTGTCATACATAGAGGTTTTTAGAGTGAAAAACCAAGTCATATCGAGAGGTAATTTTGACCGTTTTATGGATTCAAATTGTTTGACATTTCAAGTATTCCTATAACCATAAAAAAATTAATTCAGTATTTTATAATTTATGTGTAAATCTTGAAATTATGGTTGATTGATTTATTTATTAGGCTTTTACAAAAATAAATCTTACATTGTGGTAGTGATGGCTAGAGTTTTTGTGGTTTAATCAAAACCTTAATTGTTAAACTAAATTGGTCATTGAAACATACCGTTGTGATCTACAAGAGTTTAGGGAACTTGGAGTATGCGATTTGATAAGGCCCATGAGGTAGAGAAAGAAGATGAGGAGAAACAAGAAGGTGAAGAATTCTACTCTATTTAAGTTAACACCTAAGAAGGCTAAACATCTTACTCTCCAAACAGTGATTCTCCAAGAGTGGCACATGCTGTGTAGAGATATAACCACCAAAAGGTGATTGACTTTTGTTATTCTTTTCATTGAAAGAAAGGTTTCGATATATTCTTTGTACTCACTCAATGTAGTTAATTCTTATGGCTTTTCTTGGGAAAATCTGTCTATTTTTCTGCGAAATTATGTTTTCTCTTATATTTTATAGATTTTCTTTATTATCTCTTATCTCTTTTTGTTTAATCCATTTTAGGTTAAGATGATGTTTGTCCTTGGGGAACTCGGGTGGGATGAGTATTCCCTATTTGAAGGCTTGATATAGGGAAAAGTGAATAAACCAGTGGTTGCTTGGGGTAATTTGGGTGGCCAAGCTTTGTTTATTCATGACCTCGGGTGGGATGAGAATGAAGATCTAAGTAGCATTGATGAGAAGAAACAAATTAATTATGCAATTAAACAGTATAAATTCTATTAAAATTTTAAGGTACTTTTATCAGTATTTTAAAAATGTAAATCAATAATTTTCAATTAAACTATCTAAATATACTAATAAAATTGGGTCATAAATGAATATTTAGATTTTCCAAAGTTAATGAATGAAAATTTGTTAATAGACTAAATGTTAAATGCGAATAAATCTATTAGCCTTTTTATATTATACTCAAATCAGATCATATAAACACAAACTCACTAAATTGAAAAACATTAAACTTGAGCTACATACTTTAGCTCGATTTGATAATAACTAAGTGAAACTTAACTTGCCAAGAATTAAGTCAACAATAGCTTATCAATGGATCAACTCGTTTGCTATTAGTGAGTATTATAATAACAATAATCCTTCTGTGATGTAATTAAATAATGAGAATTTCCTTCATTGTTGTAGTAATAACATGAATTCTACAACTCTACAATATTAAATTCTAAATGTTCATTAAAGATAATATTATTTATGCTATTTCTAATATATATATGGTCGTTAACTCGTTAATTAAAATTATGCACTATTTTTACTGAGACAGTTCCTTACTAGACAAATTGGATTTATAATAATTATTTATTTCAATTATTATTATTTTTTTTTGAATTTACACTGAAATTACTTTAGGGGAAATTAAAGTAAATGCCTATTTTGCCCTCTCCTCCAAGCAAAAATGCCTTATTTTCCTATTCCTAAGCAAAAATATTTCTTTTTTAAAGTTTCAAACAAAAATGCCCTAAAATTTTTGAAAACGCAAAAACTACCATTCACCACTTCTATTTAAACCTCACTTACATAAATTTCTTACATCATTCAAACATTCACTCTCACTTTCATTTTTTTTTAACATTTGATACTGTAGGTTTGTTCGGAAAGAAAAAAATTCATATTTTTGAATTCGAATAGAAAGAAATCAATTTGTGAGAAAAAAGTATTTATACGAATCTTAACTCAAAATTTAATTTTATTTGTTAAATCAAGTTCGTATATTATATAAAAGGGGTATTTGGATATTTGATAATATTTTAGGGGTTTAAAAATATTAGAACAATATAGGGGACATTTTGATATTATGAAGTTTTTAAATGAAATGTTAGAAAAATATAGGGGTATTTTGACACAAGACAACATATAAGAGTGTTAAAAGAAATGTTAGGTAAATATAGGGGGTTAAATGAAACAGTGAAAAAATATGGGTATTTTGATATTAAACAATGTATGAAGGTTTTGAATGAAATGTTAGAAAAATATTAGGGTATTTTAATACAAGATAACATATGAGGGTGTTAAATGAAATGTTAGATAAATATAGGGGTTTAAATGAAATAGTAGAAAAATATAAGGGGCATTTTGATAGTAAATAATGTATGAAGGTTTTGAATGAAATGCTAGAAAATTATAGGGGCATTTCAACAAGACAATATATAAGGTTGTTAAAGAAATATTAGACAAATATAGGGGGTTAAATGAAATATTAAAAAAATATGAAGGTATTTTGATATTAAACAGTCTAAGAAGGTTTTAAATAAAATGTTAGGAATATATAAAGGCATTTCAATACAAGATAACATATAAAGGTGTTAAATGAATTATTAGATAATATTAGGAATATGGCAGTTAAAAATATTATAAAAATATGAGGGACATTTTAATATTAAATAATGTAAGGAGGTTTTAAATGAAATGTTAGGAATATATAAAGACATTTTGATAAAATTTATGGGCATATCGATACAATACAATACAATATGTGAGGGGGTTAAATAAAATTTTAAATAAATATAAAGAGTATTATGAAATTAGATAAAATATGAGGGTGCTAAATACAATACGCAAACAATGAGAGGGAATTTACGATATTATAAGAATATCAAGTTCGTTTATATTGTTAAAAATGAAGCATTTTGATATTTTATAATATATTAGAGAGTAAAATAAAATATTAGAAAAATATAAGGGTCATTTGGATACTAATTAATATATGAAATTAATATTTTGGTTTCAAATGATATATAGGAGTATTCAATGACATGTTGGGAAATTAGAGGTGTCATATATATTATCACCTAAAATTAGAGGTTTCAAATATTTTGTTTTTTTTTTTTATAAATGTTTAATTTTTCCCTAAAATTTTTCATTGTAGGATTGATAATTAAAATCTTTAGTTATGTTGATGTTTGTTTCCAAGTAGAATAGAGCTAACGTGATAAGAACACAATGAAATATGTTAGAAGTTGTAAACAATCGGTTAAAATTTACTTTGAAACAATATTTAAGAGATTTATCTAACTTTTGAGTGAATAGTATGGTATTGACCTAATCAGAAACTACATTCAACTATGTATGAAACCAAAAAGAATTGAGTTCAACTGCCTTGTAAAGATAAAAAATGATGAAGATGTGCAAGACCTTATTGACATGTCTCAATACTTCAAAGAATGTATTCCTGTTTTTTGTTACATGTATCCCAATCGAAAGACAAGAAGAAGAAATTCTGGTAACAATGATAGTGAAGTGAAAAAGAATCTACTGGGAAAGACTTGATTAATTTCAATAATGATGTATTCTATATTGTTGTTGAATGGGCTCATGGAAACAAACAGGGGGTTCCAAATTAGGGTGACTTTGAAGGGAATAAGATGATTGATATTCCTCTTAATGAGGTAGACTTCGAGGATATGTCATTTGTTAACTGTGATATAAATAGTTTGCAGTTTGAAGATTTTATTATGGGTGGCCAAAATTATTTAGAACCATTTTTTAATAATGTCCCTACTGATTCGTCTAAGTGGCTTCCCAATTTTCCTTCACAGTCTTCAACATCATCAAGTGGTGCAGGATCAATCCGAGAAGAGAATGTTGTAAAACTTGGTGACATTTTTTATAACAAAAAACACTTGAAAGATGTTGTGGATCAATTTGTCTTGGATAAAAGATTTTAGTATAGAGTGTTTAAGTTTGACACGGAGAGATAGAGGATTAAGTGTTATAATGAAAAATGCCAATGGTTTATATTAAACAAAAGAGTCAAACCTAGTCAAGTCTTCCAAATTGGTAAAATGAATTCAACCCACACATATTCAATTGATCAAATAATGCCACATCATGGATAAGTTGTGGCTCAAGCTTTAGTTCAATTAATGAGGTCAAAGTTTGTGTTAATTGATTAAATTTATTAGCCTAAAGAGATCATTATCAACATCACTGATAGGTATAAAATGGCACTTCATATTTGCAAGCCTAACAGGCAATAAATTGGGTTTTAAATTCATTGAAGGGCTTATCACAAGAATCATTTATGCTCTTACCCGATTATTGCTATAATTTAGAACATGCTAATCCGAGAACCGTGATAACTATAGAAACAAATGATGAATAATATTTTCGACCTATTATTTGCATTGATGTTATTTTCTTTAAAGGTTGATATCTGGGCATTTATTTCTTATAATAGCCCTCGATGGTAATAATCAGATCTACCTAATTGCTTTTAGTATCAGTAAAAAAGAAGATTATGAAATGTGGTGTTGGTTTCTGACGAACGTTAAAAAATGCATCAATGAAATACTAGAGTTGGCAACAATCTCAGATCAACATCATGGTATATACTTTACAATAGCTAAAGTCTTTTCATTTGTACACCATGGGTGTTGTTACCATCACCTTCTCTGTAACGTGCAATCAAAGAACAAATGCGACTCACAGGTAATGTATTTATACATTTATAAAATTTTTATACTTGTTAACATTTTAGAAATTTTGATAATGAAGTGCTCATATTATTTATAAACTTTGGTAATGTGTTTATACATTTATAGTATATTTAGTGTGAATAATGTTTTGATTATAGTTGTTGGAATGAGCATTATTTATGTAATTGTTGGAATAAACATTTTGTTGTTTGATTAATGTATAATTTGCTTATGTAGTTGTTGGAATGAATATTATATCAATATTATTTATGTTCCAAACATGTGTTCATATTATTTAACTTCAGAATCATACTTTGTCAAGTAAGTTGCAATAAAACTGATAAAATGGAAAAAAAAAATGAAATTAAACAGAGATGGAATATATATACATAACAACTTAGAATCATTTGGAAAAAAACTATCGTGAATATATGGACAACTCGTAACCAATTACAAAGATGGAAAAAAAATGAAATCAAACAAAGATAAAATGGAAAAAAAAAGTAAAATCAAATGCATAACCAATAAACCATTATAAATAAATATATACATAACAACTCAGAAATCATATGAATAAACAATGATAAACACAAATACACATCAATGATCTACTTGATATAGTGAAAATATAACTATGAGGCCAAATGTCGACACATAGAGGTGGTCAACTTGCAGGGAAAATCAAGGTTCTGTGAAAGCACTAGACACTCTATGAAGCGTAATATAAAAATACCATAATCATCGAAACCCTCACTCTGTTGGAGGACACCCTCCGCTCGACACAATAATAAGTGATCTACTTATAGTATACACCTAGAAGTAAACTAAAAATCTGTTGCCTTTAATAATACTAGTATGAATGTCATATAGTGTCACATTTGCTATGTAAGCCTATTATGTCTACCTGTATACGATACCTCAGAGTCATATACGGTGATCGATCAATTATAAAAATAATGATTCCAATGACCCAATGGGCATAATCTAAGTTTATAAGGATAAAAAGCTATAAACATTAAGAAATTATAATAGATACACATGTTGTATACAAGTTAATTCAAAGTAAATTATAATAGAAACACCCATGGTTTGTAAAACAAACTGGGGATGTAATCTATTTCCACCATCTTCGTGAATAGCCCAGGCCAGCCGTATTCTTCTAGCAGTGTGATACTCCAACTATCATATGTCATCTCGATATGCTCTATGAAGAAGGTGTGGGCTGTCATCCAACTCTATGGAACTATAATGTGCTACTCATGCTAGTGCTGATGAAAAACCGCTAAGAAAGAATCTACGTGTTGAAAGGGATATAAAAAATGAGTTGTATTATATTTTGATGAATATATAAAACATTTAACCAAATTGAATAAATATAGACCACTTACATTGTTGGTCAGTCACTCGCATAACTCGATAACAATCCTTTAAAAGGTGGCTTTGGACTGCGCTCAAATGCAATAAATCTTGTGGTTATCGGATGCTACAGCTCTGGTGTACCACAAGAGGAATGATTCCTCACACTTTATAGTAGAGGATGGAATGGTTCAAATCTGTCGTTTTGCCCTCAATTTGATTAGATTTGTATACGGAGTACAAATAAATGAAACCTTTCAGATGACCCTACCATGAACAGTCTACACCAACTGAAAAATAAGATAAACTTGTTAATTCAATATTTAATCTTAATTGATAAATTCGATTAAATCGGTTAATGTTACCTTATCAATGTACAATGAATGAGGTTTGGTAGGGGGATCCTCCATTATTGTCAAGTCAACCATCTATACCCTAAAGATAGACTATATAAGTAATTTTATATCATTAGTGATCAGTATATCTGAAAATATACAAATTAAAATAAAAATACCTAACCTTGCTCTCTCTATGAAATAACATCCGGTAACTTGTCCCCATGTGAACTAATTTCAATGCTCTTTTTACTAGACCTAGGATATCAACAATTAATCACAACCACTCATCCTAAAAAGAAGGAAAAAAACAATTTAAATATACATAATAATATCAATAACAAATTGATCAATGACATTTTATAAAAAATACACTACCTCCACATTCAGGGAAGGTATACGAGGAAAACTCTCAATTGATACCCCTTCATGTCCGGTACCTTAAACGAATATTAATAACATTTAATAAAAAATAAATAACAACAATACATTACAAACTTTGAGGGGAATATATTACAAACTTCAAGGGGGGGGGGGGGGGAGGGGAGATGATGCAATCGAAGGGCCAACCGAAACCCCCTCATGGTCATACCCTATACGAATATATAAAACAAATTGATCAATAATAATTCAAAAATAATATAATAACAACAATAAATGACAAATCTCGAATGGGAGAGGTGATGCAACGAAAGGGCCAATCGAAACCCCTTTATGGCCAATACCTTGTACGAATATATAAAACAAATTGATCAATAACAATTTAAAAAATATATAATGACAACAATAAATGGCAAACCTTTAATGTGAGAGGTGATGTAACCAAAAGGCCAACTGATACCCCTTCATGAACAATACCTTGACATTTCATATAAAATATAGTAACAACATCTCATATAAAACATAGTAAAAACAATTAATTACAAATCTCATTAGGGGGCATTATGAAATCGAAAGGGTTAATAGGTAAGGCCCTTCCAACACCGTCGTGAGTACTCTACATGAAACTAATATACATGTTAAAGAAACGAGTAAATACAATTTATAGAATGAACAAATGAGAAGTGGCTTTGTCACCTGATCGACTGAAGCTAGTCGTGTACGCATGATGATAACTTTTAAATAAGTTATACGATCCTCTAATTAAGGCATCTACTCTCGCATGACAGATATCTAGTCCTATAAATAAGAAATCTCACGTAATATCATATTACCCTAGTGAGCCAATGTAGCATTTAATGGGGACAGAATGGGTGATATAGTTGATGGAAACTCATGTGTGGGGTGATCGGTAACATGGTCCTAAACCCTAGGAAGAGGTATGGTCTTAGTGGTTAGGGTCTCAACAATAGGAAATGTAGTATGCTCCGTAATAGGAGTCAAAACATTGTTCGATGTCTTAAGACTAACGACTTGTATATCAATAGGTGACATCATTGGAGATACTCTATCTCTTGCCAAGGAAGGTGTCGAGGAGGATGAGGATGACTGGGGATCCAACATACTTGTATACACAACAATGTTCGTATACCATGGTGTATCCTCCTTAATTGGTAACAGTTAGAGCAAGAAAGTAACATCATTCTACTCATTTAGATATATAATTAAACCTATTTGTATAAACTAATAAATCAATTAACGAATCAATCAACGATTACATACCTTATCATTGGTGAATATATTTCCCATATGAGTTCAACAATATCATCTTGTATATGCCACTTGAACATTCGAGGAGACGCATAGACATCAACCAAGTCCACCTAATTATACAAGGTGTCAATCGTCTCATATATTCAATACTGCAATGTAAATATGAATTATTACATTCAATTTTTTTCCTTGCTAATCAATATATATAATCAACAAATATATACTTACCTAGAATAAAAAGGGGAATCCGTAGTTTACACATGTCAGACATTTGGCCAGAGTAGATCCTGTCACTAGCTTGAGACATTGATTCAAACACTATTTTCCACACCGAAACACCCTACGAGAAGGAATTAAACCCATCCAAGTGATTAACCAATTGGAGATACTGTGTGGATACATTCTTTCGTCAGACTTTCCTCAATAACATTATATGCAAACAATACAATAAGTCCATTTTGAAGGCATTAATATTCTCATCTCCCTATGGCCTAGTTAAGAAAGCATGCTCTGAATCATGATACTGCACCTTCTGACATCTCTGAAAATAGGTATCTCAAATCCTATATCTAAATTCATGTGGAATATATGATGAGTTATAGTGATCTAATTGAATGGTAGACTAGTCATGAGAGTAAACTCATCTCTGCCTAAGCTCTGATATAACTGTTGAAGCATAAATGAGTGTACCAACACTCTAATAAACCTGGTATCTAGTACTAGAAGGAGATGCCTAAAGCACGTCCTTGGAAACAACTGCAACTACTCCAATGTCAATATAAATCTTATCTTCGATATGACAGTTCACTAAACATGACATGTAACCTCTTCTCGAAAGTATCTTACCTTATTCGGAATTCTCATTTCGCTATCGTCACGTTTTCTTTTATGAGAAATATCCTATAAAAAAATTTGAAGTTTATAAGAATTTCATAAAAAACAGATATAAAATTAGAGAAAAAATGGTACATGAAATTCAAAAACTATATATTGAAATACCCTAAATTGACAAAAATCGATAAATCAATCTGAAATTCGAAAATTATATGTTAAAATACCTTACAATAACAAAAAAAAAACTAAACTAAAATTTGAAAAATATATGTCCAAAAACCTTAAAATAACAAATATCGAAAAACAGATCTGAAATTCAAAAATTACATGTTGAAATACCTTAGAATGACAAAAATCGAAAAATCGATCAAAATTTTGAAAATTATAAGTCAAATATCCTCAAATGACAAAAATAAAAAAGGCCTTAATTTTAAAAACTAAACATTAAAACACTTTAAAACGATAAAAACCGATCTAAAATTTGAAAATTATATATCGAAATACTCTAAAATGACAAAAATTAAAAAATGAATAAAATTTGAAAACTACAAGTCTAAAAATCTTAAAATGACAAATATCGAAAAACAGACCCAAAATTTAAAAAATACATGTTAAAATACCCTAAAATAACAAAAATTGAAAAATCAATCGAAAATTTTAAAATTACAAGTCGAAATATCCTAAAATGACAAAAATAAAAAAACAAACCTACATTTTGAAAACTAAATGTTGAAATACCCTAGAAGTATAAAAATCGATAAATCGATCTAAAATTCGAAAATTACATGTTGAAATACCCTAGAATGACAAAAAATGAAAACTGAACAAAAATTTGAAAAGTATACTTTCAAAAACTTTAAAATAACAAATATCAAAAAACAGATCTAAATTTTGAAAATTACACGTTGAAATACACTAAAATTTTAAAAACCAAAAAATCGATTGAAAATTTGAAAATTACAAATCGAAATACCCTAAAATGAAAAAAATAAAAAAACAAATCTGAATTTCAAAAACTAATTGTTGAAATAGTTTAGAACAACAAAAACAAAAAAATTAATCTAAAATTTGAAAAGTACATCAAAAAATAGGTCTAGAAAGCACAAAAGTCAAGAAACAGATCTGAAATTAAAAAAATTTATGTTTAAGAACCCTAAAACAAGAAAAACAAACATGAAATTTGAAAATTAAAAGTTGAAATAGCTTAGAATGACAAAAATAAAAAAATAGTTATGAAATTCAAAAATTACATCAAAAAAAGGCCTAGAAAATACAAGAATCAAGAAACGGATCTGAAATTTAAAAACTACATATCAAAGAACCCTAAAACAGGAAAAACAAACATAAAATTCAAAAATTAAACATTAAAATAGCTTAGAATGGTAAAAACCGAAAAATCGATCTGAAATTCAAAAATTGCATCGAGAAATGGCCTTAGAAAGCATAAAAATGAAAAAACAGTCTTGAAATTCAAAAACTACATGTCAAAGAACCTTGAAACAAGAAAATGGTCGTGAAATTCGAAAATTAAATGTCCACAAACTCTAGGATTGAAAAATATTATTTGCCCCCTTATATATTTTTTTACTCTCTCACAGTCCTATATTTTTTTCTTTGTGCCTTATCATTTTTCTTATTTTTCACAAGTCCTATAGATTCAAAAAATTAATTTCCCCCCCTAAATTCCCCTAAGTTCCTCGGAGCACCTCTCGAGTTTACTATTCAAACTACCCCTACCCTATGGTTTCCCCCGATCTTCCTTGGGTCTTACTATTTCAAAAATGGCATTCTACTCCCTCCCACATGGGGTCGTTCAAACTCATGGAAGATTTTATTCACCACGGAGAGCGGCGAATCTAAGCCATTTTTCGACCAAAAATAGTCATTTTAGCCTCAAATTTCAACAAAAATTAAATATACACATCCTACAACACAATAGCCCTTAAACAATTCAATCAAAACAAGTAAGAATCAATACATTTATGTATTGTTCAAAATCGAAACCCTAAACATTCAATATTCAAAATCTTTATCAATTTGGAATAATCCTAATAATAAAATGATTCAAACAAGAAGAGATATGATATACTAACCTTCTTTGCCATTTTCGTGGTTAGAAAACACCAAAAATGTTGAAAAAATTCCAGAGAAGACGAATGGCACTGAATTTGTGGGAGACTTGGGATTTTCTTTGAATTTCAACAGTGAATTTGAGGGAAAATAGGGAGGAATACGAAAATTTTTTGTTTATATTTAAAAACATTTTAATCATTGCAGTGAAATATGACATTTTAACTTAATTTGTAATTTTTTGGACAATTTTTTTAGGGAAATTTTAATAAATGGCCAAAATACCCCTCCATTAAGAAAAAATGCCCAATTTCACTATTCTTAAGGAAAAATGCCCAAATTTCCTATTCCTAAGCAAAAATGCCCTCAACTTTTTTTAAAATGCCAAAATTACCTTTCCCTACATTTATATAAACCCCCTCACTCACTCTTATTACACACATTTCTCATATCACTCAAACACTCACTCTCACTCTCACTCTTATTTTTACTCAATATCAATTAGTACGGGTTCGTTCGGATGGAAGAAGTTAGTATTTCTGAATTTGACTCGAAAAAAGACTATTCATGAAAAAAAGGTATGTATACGAATCTTAACCTAAAAACTTAATTTTATTTGTTAAATCTAGTTTATATGTCATATAAAGGGGGTGCTTGAATATTAGATAATAATATAGGGGTTAAATGTAATGTTAGATAAATATGAGGGGTATTTTGATATTATACAATATATAAAGGATTTAAATAACATGTTAAGAACACATAGGTATACTTTTATATAAGACAACATACAAGGATGTTAAATAAAGAAAGAGATAATTATGAGGGCTCAAATGAAATGTCATAAAAATATGGGGGACATTTTGATATTAAACATTGTAAGAGCATTATAAATGAAATTTTGAGAATAGATAGATGTATTTTGTTATGAGACAACATACTAGGGTAGTAAATGTAATTTTAGGTAAATATGGCGGGGTATTTAAAAAATATAGGGGTATTTTGAAATTATATAATATATGAAGGATTTAAATAATAGTGAAGTGTAGATAAATGTTTTTTGATACAAGAAAACATAAAATGGTGTTAAATGAAAGTTTAGATAATTATAGGGGGTTACATGAAATGTTAAGAAAAACATAGGGGTATTTTGATATTTCATAATATCATGAAGGATTTAAAAATATGTTAAGAATAAATAGATGTATTTTGATAATAGGAAACATATGAGAGTATTAAATGAAATATTAGATAAGTATGGAGGGCTAAATAAAATATTAAAAAATATATGGGGGTATTTTGATATTAAACATTGTAAGAATGTTTTAAATGAAATGTTAAGAATAGATAGATACATTTTGATACAAGGTAACATAAAATGTTGTTAAACAAATTGTTAAATAAATGTAGGGAGTTAAATGAAATATTAGAAAAATATAAGGGGTTAAATGAAATACTAGAAAGATATGAAGGGTTTTTTAATATTAATAATTGTAAGACTATTTTACATAGTTATTACAGATTTTTTTGTTATAAATGAATAATTATTTTCAAAAACTTGTCATTGCAGGATTGATAATTAAAATGAATAGTTATGTATTGGTTTGTTACCAAGGAGAATAGATTCAAGGTGGCAACAACACAATAAAATATGTTGGAGGATCCAAACAATTAATTAAAATTCCTTATGGAACAACATTTGAGGGATTTATTAAGCTTTTGAAGGAGTCTTGCGGTATTGATCCAATGAAATACTACCGTCAACTATCAATGAAGCCAAGAAAAATTGAGCTCGACTGCCCCGTACAGATCCAAAATAATGAAGATGTCCAGGGTCTTATTGATATGTCTTAGTACTTACAGGAATGTATTCATGTTTTTGTTACATGTACCCCAATTGAAGGGCAGGAGAAAGAAGAAGAAGAGAAAGAAATTAGTGGGGTGAAAAAAGAATACGATTTGGAAAACTTGATTGATTTCAGTAATGACCCATTATACATTGCAAACTTATGGGCTCATGGAGAAAAAGATAGGGTTCCTAAATTGGGGTGACTTTGATGGAAATGATATGCCCGATATTCCTTCTGAAGATGTAGACCTTGAGTATATGACAACAGTTATCGAGGGTATGGATAGTTTACAGCTTGAAGATCCTATTTTAGGTGATGGAAATTATTCTGGGCCATTTTTTGACAATATCCTTACTGATCTATTTAGGTGGCTCCCTGATTTTCCTCTACAACCATCAATATTATCAAGTGGTACCAGATCGATCCGAAAGGAGAATGGTGTAAAGGTTGGTGATATTTTCTATAATAAAGTACAATTGAAAGATGCTGTAAAGCAATTCACCTTACTTAAAGGATTTCAATTCATGGTCAAAAAGTCTGACAAGAAACGATGGGAAATTAAATGCAAGGCTAAAAATTGTGAGTGGTATATACATGCAACCAAGTCCAAAGTCAGTGAAGTGTTTCAAATCAACTATATGAATTCTACCTACACATGTTCAGTTGATCAAATCATGCCACATCACAAACAAGCTGGGGCCCGAGCTTTAGGTCAATTAATGAGGTCAAAGTTTATGATAATTGATCAAATTTATCGGCTTAAGGAAATAATTGTGGACATCGTCGACCGATATAAAATTGATATTTCATATTCATAGGCGTGACGGTCAAGAAACTGGGCTATAAATTTATTGAGAGGCTTATCGGAGGAATCATTTATGTTTTTACTAGATTATTGTTACAATCTACAACGCACTAATTTGGGCATTGTCACTACTATTGAAACGGATGATGAGCATCGATTTAAGAATTTTTTCATGGCATTAGGATGTTTCGTTCGTGCATTCAGAGAATATCTTTGACCTATTATTTACATCGATGTTGCTTTCCTTAAAGGTTGATATCTAGGGCATCTATTTATTGCGGTGTCTCTTGATAGTAATAACCAGATATATCCCATTGGTTTCAGTGTCGATATAGTTTTACAACCTGAGCGACGAGGGTTGGATATGTACGCGTGACGATGTCCTCTAAACGAGTCATATGATCTTGTAATCAAGTTACATCGTCACGTAATCGAGTCATCTGTGAAGACATATCGTTGCGAAAACTCGAAATCTCATGCAAAATTGTAGCACTCTAGTACGTCAATGTAGCATCTAATATGGAAATACTAAGTGGTACGGATGGGGGACATTCCTTGGTGACATGATGGGTAGTATGATCCTCTACTCTAGGATGGTCTATGGTTAGTGGGCTCTGAACTCTAGGGAGACATAGAGGCTAAATAGGCTCTTTATGTGTCTCAGAAGTCTCAACGGGTGTATCTGAATATCCTGAGGCTAAAGAAGCCTCGTCTCCTGTCTCGAGAGGAACCAAAGATGATGAAGAGGAATTAACATCCGGTAAACCAGTGTACTCGCGAATGTCAGC
The DNA here is from genome assembly GCF_011075055.1 of Mangifera indica. Taxonomy (NCBI): domain Eukaryota; kingdom Viridiplantae; phylum Streptophyta; class Magnoliopsida; order Sapindales; family Anacardiaceae; genus Mangifera; species Mangifera indica. The sequence goes on along the minus strand of NC_058150.1, from coordinate 11,524,736 downwards.
ATACCATGGTAAACGCTCCTCCATTGGTGATGAACGAAGCGGGAATGTGACATCATCCTAATAATGAAGATATATAAGTCAAAATAATTGCAACATTCAATGAATTAATCGATTTATTAATTAATGAATACATATCGGGTCACCAGTGAAAATAGTGACTATATGACTCCAACTAAGGACGTCCCTGTACGCCACCTAAATATTCGTGGGGACACATAGATATCAATAATGTCAACCCAATCGTACAAGGTGTCCAACGTCTCATATATCCAATACTGCAATATAATAATTTACGATTTAAATAAATCAATCCATATTTTTGCTAATTAATATATATAGTCAATAAATTAAAACTTACCTGAAATGCGAAAGGAAATCCATAGAGGTCGTATTTATGCATTTTAGATATTCGTCTGGAACACACTCTGTCACTCACCTATGACATAGACTCGTACATCATATGCCACACGATAATGCCCTAGGGGTAGGAATTAAACCCGTCCAGATGATCAACTAACTGTAAGTATTCCGTAGACACCTTCTTTTGTCGATCATTCCCCAACAAAACCATGTGAAGAATATACAGCAAGACCATCTTGACAGCATCAATGTCGTCATCACCCCATGGCCTCGCCAAGAAAACACGCTCTATGTCATGATACTACACCTTCGGACAACCTCGAAAGTACATATCTCTGATCCTATATTTGGAGGAGCGAGGAATATATGAAGAAATATCAGTTCATCAGTTAAACGAAAGGCCCGTCACCAGAGAAAACTCAAACGGGCTAAATCTCACATCAACCCCACTAATCCTAAACCACAACTCATCTCTGGCAGAGGATTGATGTAGTTGTCGTAGTAGAAATGCATGAACCAATATCCCAAAGAATTTGGTTTCAGGTAAACGAAGGAGATATCCGAAACATGTCCTCTCAAATAGTTGTAGCTGATCTAGGGCCAATGTAGAAATAATCTTCGATAATGCGGTGCGTTGTGCATGACATATCACATATATCTGAAAGTGTCTGACTCATCGGAGATTCGCAGCTTGCCTTCAACACGTTTTCTTTTGCGAGAAATATCCTACAAAAATTTTAAAAATTCATAAGACATTCATAAAAAGCAAATATGTAAACAAACGTAGTAATAAAAAAAAGCATAGAAAGATGAAAAATAGAAAACAATAAAAAAGGAAATGACAAAATTTAAAAAATAAGATTTCAGTATCTTAAAACGATGAAAATAAAAAAACCGAACTGAAATTCGAATTCTATACGTTGAAATACGTTAGAATGTCAACAATCAAAAAATCATTCAGAAATCTGAAAAATACGAGTCGATATATTATAAAAGTGTTTCAAATAAAAAAATGGAACTGAAATTCAAATTCTATATATTGAAATTTCTTAGAATGTCAATAATTGAAAAATCATTTGAAAATTTGAAAAATACGAGTCGACATATCCTGAAAGAGCGTAAATCAAAAAAATGAAACTGAAATTCGAATTCTAAACATTGAAATACCCTAGAATGTCAACAAACAAAAAATCATTCGAAAATCTAAAAAATACGAGTCAATATATCTTAAAATGGTGAAATTCGAAAAAACGAAAATGAAATTCGAATTCTATACGTTGATATACCATAAAATGTTAACAATAAAAAAAATCAGTCGAAAATCTGAAAATAAGAATCGATATATCCTGAAAGGATGAAAATCGAAAAAATGGAATTAAAATTCAATTCTATACTTTGAAATATCTTAAAATATCAATAATCGAAAAATCATTTGGAAATCTTCAAAATATGAGTCGATATATCATAAAACGGTAAAATTTGAAAAAACAGAACTGAAATTTGAACTCTAAACGTTGAAATATCTTAAAAAGTCAATAATAAAAAAATCATTCAGACATCTTCAAAATATGAGTCGATATATCATAAAATGGTAAAATTCGAAAAAACGGAACTAAAATTCGAACTCTAAATGTTGAAATACCCTAAAGGTCAATAATCAAAAAATCATTTGAAAATCTAGAAAATACAAGTCGATATATCCTGAAAGAACGTAAATCGAAAAATAAAACTGAAATTCGAATTCTGAATGTTGAAATACCCTAGAATGTCAACAATAAAAAAATCGTTCAAAAATCTGAAAGTACGAGTCGATATATCCTAAAACAGTGAAATTCAAAAAAACAAAAATGAAATTCGAATTCTACACGTTGAAATATCATAAAATGTTAACAATCTAAAAATGAACTGAAAATATGAATTAATATATCTTAAAAGGACGAAAATCAAAAAAACGAAACTGAAATTCGAATTCTACACTTTGAAATACCTTAAAATGCCAATAATCGAAAATCGTTTGGAAATCTTCAAAATACGAGTCGATATATTCTAAAATGGTAAAATTTGAAAAAACGAAATTGAAATTCGAATTATAAATGTTAAAATATCCTAGAATAATAACAATCGAAAAATTATTCGAAAATCTGGAAATTACTAGTTGATATATCCTAAAAGAGCGCAAATCGAAAAACAAAATTGAAATTCGAATTCTGAATGTTGAAATACCCTAGAATATCAACAATAAAAAAATCATTTAAAAATTTGGAAAGTACGAGTCGATATATCCTAAAATAGTGAAATTCGAAAAAACGAAAATGCAATTCGAATTCTACACATTGAAATACCATAGAATGTTAACAATAAAAAAATCAACCGAAAATATGAAAATATGAATCGATATATTTTGAAAGGACGAAAATCGAAAAAACGAAACTGAAATTCAATTATATACTTTGAAATACCTTAAAATATCAATAATCGAAAAATCGTTCGAAAATCTTTAAAATATGAGTCGATATATCCTAAAATGGCAAAATTCGAAAAAACAAAACTGAAATTCGAACTCTAAATATTGAAATACCCTAAAAGGTCAATAATCGAAAAATCGTTTGAAAATCTGAAAAATACGAGTTGATATATCCTGAAAGAGTGCAAATCGAAAAACAAAACTGAAATTCAAATTCTGAACGTTGAAATACCCTAAAATGTCAACAATAAAAAATCGTTCAAAAATCTGGAAGGTGCGAGTCAATATATCCTAAAACAGTGAAATTCGAAAAAACGAAAATGAAATTTGAATTCTACACGTTGAAATACTATAAAATGTTAACAATAAAACAATCAACCGAAAATATGAAAATATGAATCGATATATCCTAAAAGGACGAAAATCAAAAAAATAGAACTGAAATTCGAATTCTATACTTTGAAATACCTTAAAATGTCAATAATAGAAAAATCGTTTGGAAATCTTTAAAATATGAGTCGATATATCCAAAAACGGTAAAATTCTAAAAAATGAAACTGAAATGTGAATTCTAAACGTTGAAATACCCTAGAATAGTAATAATCGAAAAATTATTTGAAAATCTGGAAAGTACGAGTCGATATAAAATAAAACGGCTAAATTTGAAAAAGCGAAAATGAAATTCAAATTCTATATGTTGAAATCCCATAAAATGTGAACAATAGTTAGAAAATATGAAAAAAAGACTTGATTTATCCTAAAATGACGAAAATAAAAAAAACGAAATTGAAATTTGAACTCTATCAATTGAAATATATAAGAATGTCATTAATCGAAAAATCGTTCAAAAATCTAGAAAATATAAGTCGATATATCATAAAACGACAAAATTCGAAAAAAAGAAAAAGAAATTCAAAAATACGAATCGATATATCTTATAAATGAAAAACCCAAAATATTGAGTGTAATTACGTCATTACATGGTAAAATATGTCAAAAAAGCACAAAAATTGAAAAATTGAATTTCAAATTCGAAAACTACATATTGAAAAACCCTAAAACAGAAAAAACGGATATAAAATTCGAAAACTATATGTCGAGAAACCTTATATATGAAAAATATCAATTTACCCCTTAAGAAAATTTCCATTGCAAACAAGTGTAATATTTCTTTTGCCCCCTCAGTAATTTTCTAATCTTTAGCACCCCTGCAGTTTCAAAAAAGTAAATTTCCTCCCCAACCCATGGTATTCACGACATCAGCGTACGGTCATATGGCAAATTTCAGAAACGCTTGCCGTGGACTAATCGCTCTCGGCTAGCACCCTAACATTTTGAAAAAACTACTTAACCCCCTAACTAACAGTCAATCTCTCTTGACTGTGGAAGTATTCGTCCTGACCGTGGGATACACTGTTCCCATGATCGGACTGCCGATTACTTCAGACGCATTTTTTGACCAAAAATTTGTTATTTCGGCATCCAATTTCAACACATATCAAATCTACATAGGCTATAACATAAAACTCCCCAACAAATTCAACAAAAACAACCAAAAATTAAAACATTTTAAGCATTATTCAAAATCGAAATCCTAAAGTTTCAAACTGCAAAATCTCACTCAAATCTCAATAATATAAATAATAACTTGATTCAAACAAGATTACAGAAGATATACTAACCTTCTTTGTTATTTTTGATCATCGAAAAACACGAAAATAGTAAAAAATCTTTTGACTGTGGGACAGTGGAGGAATTCGCATTTTCTTTGAATTTACACAGTGAACTACGGAAAGATTACTGTGGGAAATAAGAAAATTTTCTTTGTTTATATATAAAGGTAGTTTCGTTATTTTTGTAAAAGTTAGATATTTTTACTTTACCCTGATTGTTTTAGACAATTTTGTTTAGACCTCCTTAATTTTGATTATTTATTATAATTTCCTTTTTTTTTTTTTAAGGCCCTATTGTTTTGTCTAATGGTTTAATTTCTCTTATTTACAGCCAATAGCCACTCTTTCTCTATCTCCCAAGTCCGAAGAAGGTCTACGTATCTTTGCTTCTGCTTCTCGAAACCAGTAAGTCACAGCTCTTTGAGGCAATTTAACAATTGCCCATCAAAATTTTCAGTTTTTTTTTTTTTTAGGCCCTCCATTTGTTTTGACATGGGCCGTTCATTTATGCTCAGTTTGGTTGGTGTCTTCTTAAATGAAAAACCATTCGTTGAGAGTAAAGAGCGCTTGAATTTTAGTGGGTTTGTTTTAGGATGAGTGTTTTCGTTCTGTAGTGATGTCAAATATAGTGTGCTTTATTAGCTAATAATTGTTTATGAACTGCTTAGTATTATGGAATTTCATTAATATAAGTTCCAATTTCAGGTTTTTTATTCACAGTGACGGATTAAGTTTGGTATTGTTTTGCTGTAATGTAATTCTGTTTGGCTTTTGTAGATTTAAGGCACTCTTAGTGACTCTAATTTAAACTGTTTTGATAAGTGGCAAAGGATTTTTTTGGTATTGATGATTTTTATATATGTCGCGTATTCTGGTCGTTTAGTTGCTTACTTTTTTCAATTTTTTATGTTCTAAAATTTGATTTTCCAGTTTTTCCGTATTCTGAACTTGAATTGGTGTACCCTTGGTATCATTATTTGACAACATTCTCTTCTTCCTGTGAATGATTTTGATCTTTGCAGATGATATCTAATGGACTTTGTAGAAAATAACAGCTACATGTCTTGTTTGGCAGTGGATTCAGATGAGAGAGCTAGAGCAGTCGAGAGCTCTGGGGGAAGGGAGATGGATGTATATGTAGAAGATTCGATTGTCGAGCCTTGTGAGGGAATGGAGTTTGAATCTGAAGATGCTGCCAAGATATTTTATGATAAATATGCACGAAAAGTGGGATTTGTTATGCGGGTGATGTCTTGTCGTCGTTCAGAAAGGGATGGTCGGATTCTTGCACGTAGACTTGGATGTAATAAAGAGGGTTATTGTGTTAGCATCAGAGGGAAGTTTGGTCATGTTCGAAAACCAAGACCAAGCACAAGGGAAGGCTGTAAAGCAATGATTCATGTAAAGTTTGATAAGTCTGGAAAGTGGGTGATAACTAAATTTGTAAAGGACCATAATCATGCACTTGTGGTGGCCCCACGAGAAGCTCGACAAACAATGGTGAGTGTTTTTTTGTTCTTATATCTGATAGAATTCATTTGCAATAATTGATATGTCTAATGCTGGAAGGTGAAGACTTGATTGAGGAAGAAATTGTTAACATTTATGATAATAATTTTTGAAATTGGGACAAGAAGTTACTTTTATCTAGCATTTTGGATTTTCTGTGTTTGAAGGTCTTTTTTAATAGGCTTTGTTCAATCATTATTATATACTTTAACTTCTGTTTAAGTTTTGCTTTTTGTTTGCATAACTTAATGGAACCAGAACTTTCATCAAATTTTTCGCAAGCTTCCATTGTACTGTCTGTTTTTTTCCCCTCATTTATATTAATAGTTTGGCATTTCCTAGTCTATTTGGACAAGCCTGCGTGCATTAATTTCTCTGTTCTGGAACCAGAACTTTTCCCAAGCTTCCATTGTACTGTCTTTTTTCCCCTCATTTATTTTACTAGTTTGGCATTTCCTAGTCTATTCGGACATGCTTGCATACATAAATTTCTCCGTGCTGGTCATCAGATTATATCTGCAATGGCATGTATAAGTCTATCCATGTATGTATAGAGTTACATGTTCTGTCTTTTTTTCTTTTCCTATGCATAGCTGCTTTTTCCGTAAACACTATTTACAAAATAACTACTTTTATGTTGTTACCTGTGACATAATTATTTGTTGTGTTTTCATTTTTTGTAGGATGAAAAGGATAAGAGAATTCAGGAATTGACTGCAGAGCTACGAAATAAGAAGCGGCTATGTACAGCATATCAAGAACAGCTAACTGCATTTGTGAAAGTCATTGAAGAGCATAGCAACCAGCTATCGAAGAAAGTTGAGAATGTAGTCAACAATATGAAAGAATTTGAATCTATAGAAAAAGAGCTTTTGAACCATAGATAGCATTAAAGTGAGTATTCAGCACCATTTTTGAATTAGCTGTGCAATTTTCTGTAGTCTTTTCTCTTCTGTGCTGTTAGGTTTATATTTGTTTATATGGGTTGCTGTCTTGCAGAGCATTGTAGGCTTCTTAGTTGATTATGTTACATGATTTTGTTCAAATGTACAATATAGTTGGCAACTGTGATGATTTATACCAGTAATTGTTGCAAAATCACACTTTTATTTACCTTTTCTTTTGTTCGGGCTAAACTGCTACTGCCATGTGCAAAATTCTATATTAATGGCTGGGATGCTTGCCAACAACCCAAAAGAATAACATATTCAGTAAAGTTATCTACAACCTTATTAGTTTAAGACTGAACTTCTTTTTATCTGATGTCAAATATGTCATTTGATGTGGCTAATTTAGTACTCACAGTAATTGTTGATGTTTATATTTGTAACTTCAATCATCAATTTTTTAGCTTATGCTTAAGTAGTTCATTTTGATGCACGGATGTTTGCGTTTTGAGCAAAACTCAGTGAATTGTTTGCGATGCCCATGCTTGCATTTATGTTAAAGAGGTTGATCATAAATGAAACATCAGGCGAGAATTTTGTGTTTTTGGTAGGCTACAGATTCTGAATTTTGTGCTGTGGTAGGGAACTGATCAGAAGCTCTTTTGGAAGATTACCGGCATAAACTGAGACTTATGCTTGTTGAACAATCTTGAAATTTTGTTTGGTACTGTTTATTTATAGAGAATGATCTATTTATTATATGGTCAGACTGTGCTAAATGGTTGATTATGGTTTTTTTTTTTTTTAACATTTATTCAATCAAGAATCAACTATTGATGGGAAAAATTTCACCATTGATGCACAATATCAGTGGTGTAATTCTATGAAACCAAAAAGAACACGGTGAAAATTTTTAAGTGGTTCGGCTTATAGATTAGAAGCCAACATCTGCTGTTATGTTATTAGTTTCTTAGAGAAAATTTAGTAGAATAATGATAGGGGACCAAAATATTCAACTTGCAGAGAGAAAACATGGGTATGATGTGGAGTAAAAAGAGGTTAAATAAAGATTTAAAGTAAGAAAGAGGTCAGATGGAAAAAAGATCTAAGGTAGGTGGGAGATTGGATGGAAAAGGTGAATAAAGATAAGAACAATATTAATAACATTAAAGATTCATGGTAAGAAGGTGATAGAATAGAAAATATTGAAGATGTTGAAAAAATAAGTTAAATATAAAAAGATGACATGACATATGATTTGGTAATTAAAGATAATGTGGTAATTGACATGATAATAAAAAATAACGTAACAATTAAGTTTTTAAAAAGATCTAATGTGTTTAAGAGTGTTTAATGTTTGATAAATTAATTTTAATTCAATGTCTTAAAGTCTTAATTAGATTAGTTTGCTCGACTTAGTTAAATTAGGTCTTCTGTTACAAATTGAATTAGTTTCTTTAAAGATAAACATTCAAAATTATCTTATCCATTGTAAAGGGTATCCTTATCATTTTAAGTATTTTTTTTTCTAGCCGAATTAAGTATTAAATTTCTAGTTAAATTGGAAGTCACTTGCCAACGTAAAAAGGGCTTAAGTATTTATAATAAACACTTCAAACAATTTAATTCATCAATTCAAGTGATTATAATTAAAATTCAAATTTCAAACACTTTAAACATTTGCCACCATATCTTAGCATCTCTTTTATAAGAAAGCTAAATAGCCCCATGGCATCCTCAACTACCTTCAGCCACTTATCTGTTACTATTGCCCCTAAAACTAGGTTGTCTTTAAACTTAAGAGGCTAATGTCTAGCGGCCATGCTATAGATAGGGTGAAGCTAACCTCGTTTACCACCTGCTACTACAATTGGGAATCTTTGTACCTCCCTGCCTACTCTATTTTGTTAGGGTGACAACTCATCCACTAGGGCTATTTTGTTACTGGTGAGGCTAAACTAGATATCCAACACTTTCTAATATATCTTTGTTTTGTTTGAGAATATCCTCTACTATCCGTTGGATAGTCTCACTATCTACTGATGATGTAAATGACGCATTGAATGTTATCCCTAAGCCTTGGTTTGGCTCCTCTCCTAGTTGGGGATCTCTGAGGCATCCCTTATCAATATCCTAGATCTTCTCATCCTGAAATGAAACCATTATTAAGGGACATAAAATACTTTAACTGAATTCAGGTTTATTACACTTATAGCAGTAGACGTGCAAGAGCAGTCAACATTGTATAAAGGGCTATTTTTCTAACTTGCTTACTTATGCACTTGTTAAACAAACTAGAACTTAATACCTTTTTGGGTTCCAAAATCATACTTTGATACCATAAATATAACACCTCTCTTTAAGAACATACCCCTACAAGAAATATGGCTGGAAGAGACATGCACAACTTTATTTTTTAATTAAAAATAGTAGAACTTAAAACTATGTCATTAATTCACTTGTATCTAAAAGTGTGCAAAAAGGTGTAAAGTGATTAAATACTTTAATATGTAATAAATCCTTGATTATTAAAAATGGGATGTTTGAAAGCAATTGAAAATCTATAAAGTGCATAATTGAAAACAAAACACATGAAAGACAATTTCTAGAAATGATGATTTTGCTCCTCACCCTCATGTAACAGCTTGGCTGGACCGTTGACTCCTTCATGTCTCGTTACTCACCTCTATTTGCAAAACCACAAAAATGAACATGTAAGTGAAAACACTTAATAAGTTGGTGACATCTTGGTACCCTACACAAAATATAAAACTGAAATCCTAACATTCTATCACTAACTATCCATGTGGTTAAAACAGATTCATTATGGCTCTCTACCTTACCCATCGGTCTATTCTCGACACCTTTGTACCTTGAATACATAGGCAATCTCATATAACTAGTAAGACCTAAGCTAATCTTAACATATCTTATACCTTAATGAAAGCAAATGACACTTTAGGTGTCTACTCAATATCATGCCTTACGCATATGTCATATAATCTATTAGGCTAACTAACTGTGATACCCTATATTACACATAGAGTTGATAAACCTGATGTTCCATTTATAAATCTAGATATGGTCACAACTTAACACGAGATAGACAATCTATAAAGGTTACTAAGGCTTAAGCTAAAATTAACTTATCTAATGTCTTAGTGAAAACATAAGACACTTTGCATGTCACTATCTGTTATGCCTTATGCACATGCATATAACCTATTGGGCTAGCTAATTGGGACACCGTGAACACACGAAGAAAATTTGGCAATAGTTTTTCCTTTATTGCATAAGCTTATTGGAATTATTGTTTAAACCATCCTAGGATGACCTTTATAGGTACATATGTGATGCATCCCACTAAACACATGAGGAAATATATGAAAAGCCACAATCCCTTCCGATGCACACCTGAAATGAACTGAATGGTTATGCACCTTGACACCGAGTGTATGATGCATCTTATGGGTATCTAGTCTTATTGTTTTCAAATATCTTACTACTTATGCACACAACCAGCGGTTGTTTAGATGTGAACCACTTTCCTTAACTTTTCTAATTTTCAACTCAAATTTGACTCGTTCAAGGTTCTGTGTCATCTTTCATATAGTTAGAAATCTCTTTTATCTCTAACTATTTTAACTTATCTTGCTACGACATTTTATTCTCTTCCTTTCTTCTTCCTCATTCTTACACTTAGCATAATGGTAAAATAGTCTATTTATTTTTCTTACTAAAGTATCTTACGCATGTGTCCCTTACCATTTCTTTCTCAGGACCTTCACTTAGCCTTGCATGGGCGTACTCTTAATTTACCTTCTTATGTCATTCCTTAGAGTAATCACGAAGGTATACTTGGTAAGAAACAAGTGTCTTTTTGATTTAATTCCACTTGGTCGTTCTTCCTCCTACACATTTGTCTACTGTTGGAAAAGCCATACATAGGCATGTGTCCCATACTGCATGGCCTATGGACATCCTTCTCAAGTCGAGTATGCTTCTACTTTATCATTATTCTTTTATTGGAAAAAGGTGACACACATGCATATGCTAACTATGCACAATCATGTGTCGCAACTTTGAGTTTCATCCCTTACAGTTTTCTATGATTTTCTAGAGAAACTCTAATGACTAATCAAACCAAACTTGCATCGATCATCCTTCTAAACACCATAAATACTCTTTTTTTAATCAAATGACATGAATATATCATAATAACATCAAACTATAGAAAGATTTGTTCTTTTGCTCGAATTTCATCAACCTAATAGCATATTCTTCTTATAGGCAATCAATCCATAAAATCCATAACTGTTCAATAAATTCTTTTTAATAAAAACAACAATATAATCAAGATAAACACCATAATATCATCAAAGAAATTGTGCATCCAAACCATTATCTATCAAATTCTTATCATGTTCATTAAGGTTTCACCAATTCTCTCCTTTTAATGCATATTATCAAATATGTAGAATTATTCTATATATTTTAACATAAACTCAACATATAATCAATCTTAAATCATCAAGCATCGTGTGCAAATGATCTATTAATATTCCAAAGCATAGTTATAAAGTTTTATGGATAAAAACCCTAAAGTCCATAACAAAGAAACCACTATACTTAATTGTCTTCCAAAGCTTGCAAGTTCTTGGCATTGCTATAAGGATTCTAGTGACCTTAGGCTCTTCTATGGCAACTAGACTTCTTTTTTCTCTATCGGTGAGGCGACTACTAGGGTAAAAGCAAAAGCAAAACGATCAAATCTTGTGTTTAAATATAAATCTTGCTTAGACACGACACATAGGCATGTGTCGTATGACACATGGGTGCGTATCCTTTTTTAATTAACAACTTTGATGCACTCGTATGAAATGACTTTCTTGCCTTTTCCAAGTATGAACGAACATCACTCTTGCAATGCACAACCGCTCCCACTATAACTCCATTTAAATGACACTTTAAACATAAACCTAAATATAAGAAAAAGACTAAAATACCCTTAGCCTTACTTGTGGGTTTATAGTACCACTTCAGTTAAGGTTCATGTCATTCACACAATTGGACATACCTATCATGTTTTCCATCATCAACTGCCTTCATTAGGTGTTTATCACTCGGTTTCCTCATAATCATCCCTCTTAGGGGTAAAATACTCATTTCTATATTCTTATATGCATGTTAGAACCTCATATACTTTTGGTATACTTTATACATCTTTATTCCTAAGTTTTCCCAAATATGCATTGGTGGGTATCTCTTGTACATAGGTGTGCATTGCCCAATCCATATGACATGAAACCTAGACACACGGTTATATGTCCCATACCACACAAGTATGTGTCCATTCCTAGATCTAAACCCCCGTGGCTTCAGTCTGACACAAGAAGAAATTTTGTCCAAAAGTACATGGGCATGTGTCATATTTCAACTAAAGGTTAAAACTTTGTTGCACTATTATCATAACTTTGTTTTTTGTATTTTCCAGGCAACCCAAATGAAAGGTCACATCCTAAACAATGTTGCATTATTATCATATTTCAACTAAGTATTTCTCCCACAAAAACAATCAATACTAATGATCTCAAAACGTTGAATCATATAGCAAAACATACTCAAGCTTTCTTTCACTATACACACATCACATAGCTTATAATTATGGCTCATTTATCTCCTTTCATAAAGCACATAAAGTATCAACCATAACAGTTCATTCTATCATTATGTTACCATTAATAAACTTCACAAATTATATTGATCAAAATAGCACCAATAATTCTCCTTTCTACCGAATTTATGCATATGTATATAGACAATAATTCACTTAAGCAATCACAAATCAAAATCATATAATTAAATCATAACACCAATTCATCCATATAAAATCCTAACTATCTCAAATACATCCATAACTACATATGAGACTTTAATTCATAATAATGCATAGAAATTCAAATCAAATAAAGGGAAATCGTTTACTTTCCTTTCCTCCAATGAAGCAATGATCTTTACGTGGCTTGATTGATCACCCAAAATCTCTTCCTTGCGTCCATGTTTCAAAACCTCCCTCTCAACTCTCTCTTTTGAACTTTATGGGTGTTACATTACCAATTTCCAATTGCATGTCCTTGTCCCTCAAGTCGTATCACTTTCTCATATTTGCAAAAATAATAAAACTATGTGTAATGAAAATAAATATTAGTTTATATACTAACAATGATATGTCATTATTTGATTGAATGATTTTGAATTAAGAATAAAGTAACACCTAATCTTATGATAATATTTCATCGTTAACATACAAATTAGTACCTATTATTTGTAAATAGTTATATTCTTCTAGAAAATCACAACAAAACTCTTTAACTTTGTGTAAGCTCTTATTGTCATTCATCTAAGTGCTTTCTTTTCTTATTTTGCATAAATTTTTTGATTTTTATCCTTGTAGATATGAACCTTTGACCATTTCTTTCATTGAAAAGAAATGCGAGAACAATGAGACCATATGTATGACATCTCCTTTTGATAAGTAGCTCATCAACCCTTACCTACTCTACTAGTGAACCATGGGTAAGGGAGAAACAATTTCCTTAACCAGGTGTAGATAAGCGAAAAAGTAAAATTACAACCTAAGAGAAAAGGTTGTGCCTTAATGAGGCCTTTTTAGAAATTGTTAAAAGTAGCCACAAGACTGATGTCTAGGCTCTACAACTTGAGTTATCTATAAAGAAAAAGACTATTTATAAAGGAAGAAAATTTTTGGTGGAATGACCAAGAGGTCGACAAGTTGCAAGTTTAGTTGTTAAAGGTATACAAATTACTTAATTATTAAAAGTATTGGGCTCATGGAAACCATGAAAGTGAAAGAGAGGTTTATCATAATTAAGGTTAAGGTCGAGGTCAAAGAGAGATATTAACTCTTCAATGTCTTCTATGTGATCAGGCTTTAATATCTTGATCTTTATTACTTTTCCCTTAGTGAAAGCTTCACTGAGCAAGTCGATAATGGAAGGTAACTGTAGGTAGTCGAGGAGGCTAAAGTTGATAAAGCTCTAAGGATGGAGAATGAGCTAAAGCTTGTGCCCATGGTCATTAAAGACCAAGGAGCAGGCAATAAGCCTAAGCCTAAACTCACTACAGTGCAAAAGTAAGTTATTGAAAAGGTCGTTGTTGAAGAAGCTTCTACTCGCTAATAATTCAAGATGCCTTGAAGTTTCTAGGTAATGGTACATAGTGCTAGGGTTAGATTTCAAGCCGAGCCAAGTTTGAGCTTGAGCCAACTCGAGTTCCATTTGACTTGAAAGATTCAAGATCCCTAAGCACCTTCCTCTAAAAGTATTATCCTCTAAAAAAATATGTTATTAACTTTCACTATATAAGTAAGCATTCACTTAACAACTTGAAACCATTAATCCATATATGATGAAATTATATAAATGCCTTTACTAATAATAAATCGTAAGTGTGTAAATGATTTCTATAAAATAAAACATAAACATTGTCTTAAACATAAACATATAGTGTAGCTAATACATCATGTGTAAATCAATTCCAAGTCTGAACATAAAATAAACATAAATCATGCTTGATAGAAATGCCTTCATTCAGCCTATACTTTTGCTGACCACTACTCACACCATACCCACCACAATCATTTGTATCTGCACATATGAAAAGTAGGGGAATGAATGAATAGTCACTCAGTAAGTAAAAGACTCTATTACTTTCTTTTACACAATCCCCAAATTGCCCTTAGTTTTACCCAACATAACGTTGTCATTTAAAGTCTATCACTAAACCCTATAGGATTATAATGGGTCTTATAACTTATATCTGTAAGCCTAGGCTACATAACACATCTCTCGAGGTCAATTGTGTCCCACTTTGTCACTAAAAAATCACTCCGAATCCAAAATTGATGTGACCATATTATTTTTAGGTAAAAACACTATCATACTATAAGATGTATACTAAGTGGATCAAATTAAATCAATACAAGAATTTGACACCTTGGCCAAATGAGTATTCATTGTACAATCCACTCACCTACACCACTACTGGATGTCGAAATATTACTAGGCTTACTGCGAGCAAGTACCCTGTTGAGGGTATGGTGTCTTTCTGTAGATATGTCTTAATGTAGGCGATGTAAGGAGTGTATAGTCACAATGCCCCCTCATAATGATCCTAGTGTAGCACCCACAAGTATGTCTGAGGGTATTTTAGTCTTTTGAACTTACGTGTAATTAATTATTATTATTTATGTTTAAGGATCCAATATGTTGAAAATCGTGGTGCACGATCGTGTGGGGTTGCCACACACCCATGTGTGCAATAGTAAAGAGCAAAATGGTCTTTTTTCCAAGCAATTTACATAATTTGGCTAAGTTATAAGGCATGGATAGTTGTGTACTAACAATACATGCCCTTTAGTTAACGCATTTGAATTTCTAAATAAGGAGCATGATAGGGTAGATGCCTTAAAACCAATCGTATTTGACATTTGTGGATGTAATTTAATAAGCCAAAGGATAATTTCCCACCCAAGTTTTTGCCTAATATCAAAAGCACACCCATAATAGATAAAAACACCCAAACACTTACCTATAGGCTAATTATTGTTATAATTTTCAATTAGAAGTAGGGTAAAATCGTCATTTTATCTCTAAACCCAAAAACCTTAAAAATTTATATTATTTCACCCCTTTTACTTTAGAAAACTAACAATGTTCTTCTATGATTAAACTTTAAAAAATTCTCTTTTCCCCTATTTCTAAGTTTCATCTCTAATGGCAACGAATCTAGCTATCGATCAAGAAAAAGTGACAATCTTCTCTAACAAAGGATGATTTTTCATCATCCAAATCTAGAATAATAATGCTTCATGGTCTTATATCATCTAGATCAAGAAGAAGCAATGAATGATGATGTTTCGTTGACCTTCCTCATGTCGTCCAAATACGATGACGATGTCTCATCCTTCATCGTTTAGATGACATGACAAAGTGTTATCCATCGTCATCGCATCTAGACGATGTGATATCTTTTAGACAATGTTTTGTCATCCTTTATAGTGGTGGATGGTCATTCTTTGTAGCCATATCTAGAAGATGGGTGGAAAATACTAGCCTTCAGTAGGAATGGTGGTAGTCGAAGAAGGGAAACAAACCTTAGGGGTGAAATATAAACTTCTCAAACTTTAGGAATAGGGGTAAAGTGTTAGTTTTTAAAAATTATAGAAAAATGATATAAATTTTTAAGATTTGAGGGTTTAGGGGTAAAATGATGATTTTATCCTTACCTCTAATTAAAAATTTTGATGGCAATTAATCTATAGATGGATGTCTAGGTTTTTCATCTGTCATAGGTATGTATTTGAGATTAGGCTAAAGCTTTGGTGGGAAACAGTCATTTGGCCAATTTTATTTTAATCATTAATAAAATGATTTATTGTTATTCAATTCATATTTTATTTATTTATATGGTCGTATAAATAACATATCCTTAGAATGATAGAACTATAATGAGGAATCAGACGACTGACTGTAGGAACCCTATGTACACCATAAGTTGTTATTTTAAAAACGTTCGTAATTTTGACATTGCAATGAATAAAGGCATATGCAATGATGATGAGATTATCATAGTGTTGAACAACTTCACTAAAAGTAGCAATAGTTCCCATATGTCGAAGCTGTTGCAAATAACTTAGTGTAATATTTGGGTGCACATTGTATACATGTTTATTAAACTGACCCGATCAGAGAATATCCATATAGATAGTTGTTTTAGTGTTTATGGGATAAATCTTCTTAACACCAGAAGTGCATGTAATCCTTTGACTTGAGGTCATCAGATTGTCTTCTATAAGAATAGCATAGTTTGATGCTATCCAACATGCCATTGTAAATAAGTATCTATAAAGGTAACAATTGACAATATCGTGAGATACATGGAGGCTATGATGGATCAATAAAAAGATTCGTTACTTTTGAACATAAAAGAAGATATTTCATATGAGAATGTTGGATGATGTCTAACTGTTTAAATCTGTGCCCATAGTAGGATAAGATTGTAACCTAATCTATGACAGTCATTGATGTATATCAGTTCATATTGAGAAACTATTTAGATAGACACATTTTTATGTCATTAGTTGACGAAAAGATTGAATTAGACGTAACATTGATATTGTAAAAGCTTAAGAGATGTTTGTTGACACTTTGTCGTTTGAGTGGCCATAATGCTTTGCTAGAGGTCATTCTTCATTTGTATCAAATCCAACTTGAATCTAGACACCATTGGCTCAATAGAGAGCTTATGAATCACATGCATAAAGGAGTTAAATCAAACTCAGAGGTGTGTATTGTTTATTGACAATCTTATTGTTTAGGATCAAGAAAGAGACCGTGAATGGACTAGATTTGCCTAATAGGGTTAAGAGGACTTGGTTTGCCTGTGTCTTGACCAAGGCACGGTTATGCACTTAATGTGCTAATTGTGCACTTGGTGGGAGAGGTGTCGGTCATGCAAATGCATGATGTTGGTTGGTACCATGAATGAAAAGACATGTTGGCTAGCACACACATGTGATGTCAGCCATGCAAATAGCTTGGTGGAATGTTGACTGTGCATTTTTCATGCTAGTTATACATGTGTGTTGATGAGTGTCATGCTTGGTTGAAATTCCAGTAGTGCTCGGGAATCTTTTATATATATATATATATAACATGTCTTTCTACATAAAAATAGAGAACACATAACACAATGAAAACCTAGTTGCCACTCTTTATGTTTTTCTCTTTCCCATAAACACTGTGAGTCCAATCAAGAGCTTTTGCAGTCTTTTTGCCTAGATTTTTTCTTTTGTGTTCATGCTCCGTGTGGATGTCAAGACACTGCCTTGTGAGGGTTAGATAACATACTGTCTCAAGTCATATGAAGTTTTGAAGAAACCATCAACACAGTTATAAATCTAAAACATCCTATGAATGTTTAGCATATTCATGAATTTTATCTCTAAAATAGGCATCCTAGTAGGGTTTTCAAGATTATTTATCTAAAACATCCTATGATTGTCGACTCCTTGAAAAACCCTAAAATGGTATCAAAGCCACTGTTTAGCAAAATTTTCATGAAAATTATACTTGTAATTAGTTTTGATTAATTTTATATATTGTTTACATGTAATTAGATTAATCAAAACTGGGCTTAAATTTATAAAGATGATTTATAATCATGTTGTTGCATAATTTTTTAAATATCATGTACAACATAAACTGTATTAAATTATTGAATGCTGATTTTAGATAAAACCTAGAAATAAGGGGGAGTGAATTTTTTAAAGTTTAATCATAGGGGAAATTGTTAGTTTTCTAAACTAATGGGAGAAAATTATATAAATTTTTAAAGTTTTAGGGTTTAGAGGTAAAATGACAGTCTTATCCTTACCTCTAACTGAAAATTTTAATAGCAGTTAACCCATGGCCAAATGTTTGGGTTTTTCATCTATCATGGATATGTTTTTGAAATTGGATTAAAACTTAAGTGAAAAATAATTCTTTGGCCTTTTTTATTTTGTCAAATAATAAAATTAACTAAATTTGACCTCAAATGGTAATAAAACTAGTAGAGTATTAAAACTTATATGATGAATGTTTCAGTTCAACCCTTTATCGTGTTTGTTAAACATTGACTTATCTGGTATAATAATTATGGGTCCGGTTACTGTACTCCAAATTTACTCATGGGTTTACTTGTTTAAATTTATTCATGGGTTTATCAGTCTAACAAATACAAGTAAGTCTCTAATTATTTAAAAAAAAAAACTAAATTTAATAGTGGTATTTTTATTATTTTAATCGAAAATATAATAATTCTATCCTAAAAATTACTAGTCGGGATAAAATTATAAAAGTAGGTAAAAATTAAACCTTATATTAGGGATGACAATTTTGACCTGATTTTAGGGGTTTCAAACCTCTCTAATCCTAATAGGAGGGGATTTTCTGATAAAAACAGGGAAGGGGACGGGGATAAAAAAAATCTTCGTAATCAGGGATAGATTGGGGATGGGGATGGGGATACATGTGTCTCATATATTAATATATTTACTTAAAATACTAACATATTTTTATAGTTTTAGACTATTTATGTTTTTCAAATTTATTTAGATTTTTGTTATACATATTAAAATGGTTAATATATTATATTTGTGACATTTGAAATAGTGAAATGATTTTAATTTTACTTAATTTTATTATTTAATATATTTATATTATGTTTAAAAGATATAAAGAAAAGATTTTTTCTTATGGGTATGAAGAGGGGATTTTTTCCTACAAGGACGGAGAAAAAACGAGGAAAGGACGAAGAATTATTTTCATCTCTATAACAGAGACGAGTTGAAGACGAGAATTGATATTCTAAACAAGAACGAAAACAGAGATTGAAATCCCCTTTCCACCCCTTCCTATTATCATCCCTATCTTATATATATCTGTCACCTTACCCCCAAAAAATATATGACCAACTTAATCACATATTGTCCTCAACCAAACATTTCTTCAAATTAATTGAATTATTTTGCATTGATGATGAATTGTCGAATTAAAGCACATACACGTGTTTACATCTTGATTGTCCGATCACCAATCACAAAAATCCACCAAAATTTGTACACCTTTCGATCGACCCAAACACAAAACCTCCCCTGTCCTCGTCATCAAAAAAACCCAAAATAAAAAACATAGATGAATAAACCCAAGTTAAAGCGCTAAAATGGTAAATGCGCCACCCTTCATCATCTGCGTAAACTCATTATAGTTAACCATCCCATCACCGTCCACGTTGACCTTCATGATCATTTTCTTGCTATCCTCGGTGGTGCGCCCTTGCTTCAGCCCCATCGACGACAACACCGCCTTCAACTCATCGAATGTGATGAACCCATCTCCATTCTGATCAAACACATTGAACGCCTCTCGTATGTCGTCTTCTTTCTTCTCCTTTCTCTCTACCATCAACGACTTGTACAGCTCCCCGAACTCATCCACGTCCACACAACCGTCTCTGTTCACGTCGATCCGTTCAATCATCTGAGCCTAGTCGACTTTGGGAATGAAAATTTTACAAGGCTTTCCAAGGAGTGACGGAGCTCTTGCTTCAAAATTCTCCTGTCCCCGTCACGATCAAACATTTGGAAAACGCGGTGAACCTCAGATGGGTCCAATTCTTTAAGGAAATGAAGGTCTGTGGAGGTTTTTGCCAAAATCAGAGAGAGCAGAGTTGGCTCATCATAGTGAACCAGAGAAGCTCGAAAAATGTAAATGAAAAATTACTGTATTTCTTATTACTTTCAATCTTTACATGCTATGATTTATATACTGTAATTCTAGCCTACATTTGGTAACGTAATATTTGTACAATCGAATCATGCTCTGAATGGAAGACAGTTGATTTGCTCATCAATGTAGATATGATCTTTAGGGATGTGATAGCAATCAATCTTGGATATGATTTGGAGATTGATGGAGAATGATTTGGAGTATGATTTTCAGGGATTATGTAGGATTTCCAAGGATATATTTTCCAATACTACCCCTCAAGCTTGTGGTTTATAGATGTCATAAACTCTAAGCTTGTGTAAGAGATAGAAATGTTGTCTTGATCCTAAAGGTTTGGTGAATATGTTGACCAATTGCTCTATAGTTCGAATGTGGTAGGGTTTTATCAATCTTTCTTGTACCTTGTCTCTCACAAAGTGACAATAGATCTCTATGTACTTAGTTCTTTCACGCCCAGATCCTCTAATAGACCACGAATCCATATTATTTCACAAGTAGTTTTTGCCATTGCTCGATATTCTGCTTCAGCTGAAGAAAGAGAGACTGTAGATTGCTTCTTTGTTTTCCATGAGATAAGTGAACCCCCAAGTTTTACATAGAAGCCTGTCAGTGATTTCCTCATCATAGGACATGTACCCCAGTCTAAGTCACAGTAAGTTGTCGCCTTTTTGTTTTTTTCTCGAAGGAATAATAACCCTAGACCTAGACATCCTTTTAGGTATTTAATCACCTTTAAGGTTGTATCCATGTGAGATTGCTTTGGTGCATGCATAAACTGACTGAGGATCTGAACTACATAACTTATGTCTGGTCAGTCATGGTGAGATAGATTAATCACCCCACTATTCATTGATATTCGAGGTGATCCTATAGTGGCGAGTCCTCTCCTGTTTTACTATCATATTCTTGACTGGTGAGTTTGACATTTTGCTCTACTGGGATTATACTTGGTTTTCAAGCAGATAATCTAGTGTCTGCTATTAATTCCAAGGTATATTTTCTTTGGTTGAGGACAATTCCATCTGCAGATCGAACGACTTCAATTCCCAAGAAATATTTTAGAGATCCCAAATCTTTTATTCTGAATGATTTATAGAGGTGTGCTTTCAGTTCTTCTATGGTGGTTATATCATCTCCAGTTATAAGAATGCCATCTACATAAACCACAAGGCATATGAATGAATTTCCTTGTCTTCTTGTGAACAAGGCATAATCGTGTTTTGACTATTTGAAACCCAGCTTGATCAATGCCTCTATAATTTTGGTGTTCCATTATCATGATACTTGTTTCAGGCCATACAAGGATTTTCGTAGTCGACATACAAGATTTTCCCCCTGGCTACGAATTCCTGGTGGAACTTTCATATATATTTCTTTATCTAAGTCCCCATGAAGAAACACATTGTGAACATCCATCTGATGAAGAGACCAGTCATGAGAAGCTGCAATGACAAGTAATGTGCGAACTGTAACATGTTTGATGATAGGCGAGAAGGTCTCTTGGTAATCCAGTCATTCTTGCTGAGTGAATCCTTTTGTAACCAATCGAGCTTTATAATGTTCAATGGAACCATCGGCTCGGTGTTTTATCTTGAAGACCCATTTGCAGCCTATGGGTTTCCTATGAGAAGGTCATGGTACCAAGTCCCAAGTTCTGTTGAGGTACAGAGCTTCCAATTCTTCTATCATCACTTGACGCCAATGCAGTGTCTGAACTGCTTCTGAATATGAGGCAGGTTCACGATGTTCAGAGATGTGACTGATGCAAGCTCTGTGCCCTGGAGATAACCTGTCATATTTAATATATTAAGAAATAGCATATGGTTCAGATGAAACAACACAAACATAGTCAGTGCTCCAAATGGGAGGCTTTTTGGATCTTGATGAATGCATCAAGGAAACCTATGCAGGGTCATCAGAGGTAATTGGAACATCCATGGATGATGAAGTTAGATCTAGAATAGATGAAGGTAAGTTAACACCTTGTGTAGAGTCAGATCCTATTGATATACTGTCCGTGTTGTGAGATGATGGAATCATGAAATATTCTTATTCAAGGAGTTCAGTGTACGTCATAGGTGTTGAGCTAGCAGGTGTTACGTCTTTAATCTCATCAAAGGGAAAGATGTCTTTATGAAATGTGACGTCCCTACTGATGAAGAATTTATCTGTAGCCATATCATACAAACGATATCCTTTTTGTAGTGAAAGATATCTCATGAATACACAACGAGTTGCTCGGGTGTCAAATTTGTCTACTTGTTGAGGTTTGGTGGAGTAGCAGAGACACCCAAATACTCTTAAGTTCCTGATGTCTGGTTTCTTGCCAAAGATAAGTTCATAAGGTGTTTTCCTACCCAGAACTGTAGTTGACATTCTGTTGATTAGATAGGCTGCCGTGACCACACAATCTCCTCAGAATTTAGGTGGGATTTTGGTTAGTGTTTGAGGGCACAGGCTACTTCTAAAAGATGTCTACGTTTTCATTCCATAATCTCATTCTATTGTGGTGTGTAAGGACAAGAACTTTCATGTAGAATTCATAGGGAGTCAAGGTAGGCAGTGGTGGTGTGGTTAAAGAATTCTTTTGCATTGTCTATTCGGATACGTTAGATTTTGGTGTGGAATTGAGTTTGGATCATGGACACAAATTTCAAGAAAAAAGAGTGGCACGTGAGAAGTCATCTATAATTGTGAGAAAATATTTAGAACCATCATAATTATGTGTATTATAAGGTCCCTAAATGTCTAAATGTATCAATTGGAATGGTTTTGTGGTTGTAGATGTACTTATAGGAAAGGTATGGCGAGTTTGTTTAGCAAGGGGACAAATAGGACACTTTGGACATGGGATAGTACTCGAATGCCCTACTCTTTGATGGGAAATGAATGACACTTTATGAATTTGATTTGTATTACAATAAGAAGGGGCAATACAATTTTTATTGAATAAAGAAAGTGTCTTAGGGTCTGATGTCCAATGATACAACCCATGTTGTTCTTTACCCAAGCCCATCAGATTGCCAGTCGAATGGTCCTGAAATGCGCATATAGTAGGCGAAAAGGTTACTACACATTTGTTGTCTATGCATATTTTGGATACTGAGATGAGATTGAAATGAAATGTGGGTATGCAAAGGGCATTTTTTAGTTTGAGTTTACCTACTTGGACATCTCCTATTTGTTTGGCTTGAGTTGTGGTCCCATTAGGTAATTTAACAGGTGTTGGAGGAGACAGATATTTGGTGTTGGTGTAAAATTCCAGAGAATAGATTATATGGTCACTAGCCCCTGAATTTATTATCCAAACATCTGAAGAAATAAAAGTATTTAAGCATGAAATCGTACCTGCGTAAGAAGTTGTAGTGTCATTACCTTTTGGTATCTGATTGAGAAGCTGAATTAGTTGATCATATTGCTCAGATGAGAGTCCTGTTGTAGATCCTAGATTAGTTGAAGCTACTTGATTCGTTGTGGGCCCTTTTGTCTTTATTCTACTGGATCTAGGATGACCATGTAGCTTCCAGCAGGTATCCTTGGTGTGATTACGACGTTTGCAATAGTCACAATACAACTTTCCCTTTTGTTTGGGAGGCTGATTGTAACTATTGAAACTATTTGGGGCTTGACAAAAATTATTGAAAGTTTGGGAGCCAATTTGATTTTACACTGTGGGTGAACATGCACCATTAGATCTGTTGACTTCATCTTGGCTGTTGATCTTGCCATATAAATGAAAAACTTGTTGAGCTGGCCCTAAATCCTTTCTTTCTTCTCCAGCCGCTTACCTCCTTTGGTAAGCATTGAACGCAGCAGCTCCAGCAGCTCTTTCATCATGGCCAACGCTTCTCTGGCTCTCATCTTGAACGGTGAGATAATACGCTCGTCGTAATGAAGGCGCTTCTACGAACGCAAGGATATGGGTTCTGAAGGTGACGAACGCTTCGTTTAACCCCATCAGGAAATGAGTCAGTCTCTCCCGTTCCTTCACGCGTTGAATCTACCGGAGAACTTCTGGTGGTTTGACGATTGATTCTTCGACAGCGTCCAACTCGTTCCATGCAACAGAAAGTTTGTTGAAGTAAGCTGTGACACTTTGATTGTCTTGTTGGATCTCGGCAAGTGTTTGTCGCATGCTATAGATCTTCGCAAGATCCAGAGCTCCGTACATGTCCTTGATGAATCCCCATAGTTCACCAGCATCTTCTGTAGGTGGTTGACCTGTTGTAATTTCCTCAGTCAAACAATTGCTAATCCAGACTCGGACAAGCGTGTTACATAGTACCCAAAATCGAGCAAGATCGAGTTCAGATGGCATGGGTACAGTGCCATCTACGAACCTAATTTTTTCTTTTGCTATGAGTGCTCTTCTGAAATCCCTAACCCATTGGGCATAATTCTCGGTTCCAGTTAAGGTTTGCTTTATTAAAACAAGCTCTGGTCCATCTGATGACGATGCGTATAGAACATCTCCAGGCTCTGGCTTATTTCTGTTTGTGGGAATCAGGCGAAAGGCCGACATTTGTTGTGAACTGGCGTTTGTTTCAGAAGCCTGGTTCACTATTGATGCTTCAACGGTGGATTCTGGTGATGTAGGATCGACGGGTGTTGTTTTGGTTGGCTCCATCTAATCTGTTTTTCTTTTGTGCAGGTTAATAAGTTGAGGGCAAGGCTTGGAACTAGACAGTGAAGAAGTAAGCCTGCTTACTTGACGAAGAAAAGGAGAATTGCTCTGATACCATGCCAAAATCAGAGAAAGCAGAGTTGGCTTATCATAGTGAACCAGAGAAGCTCAGAAAATGTAAATGAAAAATTACTGTATTTCTTATTACTTTCAATCTTTACATGTTATGATTTATATACTATAATTCTAGTCTACATTTGGTAACGTAATATTTGTACAATCGAATCATGCTCTGAATGGAAGACAGTTGATTTGCTCATCAATGTAGATATGATCTTTAGGGATGTGATAACAATCAATCTTGGATATGATTTGGAGATTGATGGAGAATGATCTGGAGTATGATTTTCAGGGATTATGCAGGATTTCCAGGGATATATTTTCCAATAGTTTTTTAGGGGCGATAATGGCGGCGGCTAGTTGCGGCAGAGGGTACCAGGAAGTGGAGAGGAAAGATCTGAGCTTCTTAGGGATAAAAAAGAGGAGAAAAGAGTTGAGAAGATTGTGAAGAAGGAAGAGTCTTAAGAGAAAGGATGGCATTTGGAGGAAGTGAAAGAACAATTAAAGAAGAAAGGAGCAAAATTAGAAAAGGATGAATTTAACTGAGTGAAAATGGATGGCTGTGAGAAAATGTTGGAGAGTGAATTGGTAAGCTTAAAATAGAAGAAGCAAGCCTTCGTTTACGCGTATTTGGTATTTGTAGAGAGATGATGGGAGAGACACATTAAACGATAATCATAATTTTTAAAAATCTAATTATCTATCTAGGAATAGTTTTTGTTAATGAATTTCGTTAGATGGAAGTATAAAATAGATCATTTATATAATAATAAAAAAACCCAACACCTTTAACGCCCCATCAAAATACCAATCAAAAGATGATCTATCAAACATGCACAGGGATGCATGGCAGTGAGTGAAGATAGCCCAAGAAAAAGAGCTGTTTGGATGAGAAAGATAAGGAAACCCGAGAAGCAGAGCTTGGGAAGTCCACTGGGTTACAACAAACAGAAAACAGTGTTAAGTACCATCTATATTAGTTTCTCAATCACAGTGTTTATAACAGATTACTGGAAGTTCACAGGCATAGGAGACACTGATTTATTGGTCTGACCTTCGAGTCTATATGTTGTGTATTCAGTGAAGACTTCAACTAAATAAAAATCCTTGTCATTTGTTAATTGCATGTTTCTTTACATTCTTGCGTGATAATCCTATTTAATCTTTACTTAATCTTGATTAATATTGTACCAGAGTGATCTTGAAAAGATAATAGAGTATTGATGAACCCTAAACCTTGAATTAATAAAAAATATTCACAAAATTAGATAAGGAATGAATATTGAAATTTTTTTTTTTTAAATTAACAGATAAAAATTTGTCCATACCAAACCTGGGATGAAAATAAGTCTTTTGACCTGTTTATCGTTATGTAGGTCTATTAAACAATGGTTTAATTTTTTGACACCCGTCAATTCCGACTGTAGAAACCTGGAGGATTGGACTACTAATAATAAAAAATTGAAGATGTTAATGAGATAAATAAAATCATTTATATTAAATGTATTTATTGAACAACTTTACACATAATTTTTTTTTAGTTTAATGGTATTTATACATAATCAATTACAAAAATATTTAAGTTCCAATAATTTCATCCCTATAACTTGTATCATAATGAAAGTTTATGAAAATTTAACTATACTTATGAAATTAGATAATACTTAAGGAAGCACGCCAATTTTTCATGCACTAACAATTAAAGTAACGTCATATCATCATTTATATGTGGTATGTCAAGAGCAATATTAACAAGAATTTTATGACACCACATGTTTGGGTTGGTTTGTTATTTTATAAAATTTCAAGGATTGACAAAAGATTGAATTCTATTTAAACGGCTTGAGCTCAAATTTGACCTAAGTTCTAATGAGTCGAGTTGAAGTCTAATTATTAGAGTCAATTTCATAAATAAATAAAGTTTGAGTTAATTTAAATTGAAGTTAATGTTAAACTATTTTTAATTAAGTTTGAGTTTTAATTTGTTAATTTTAAACTGAACTTGAATTAAGTTTTATTCGAACTTTGTGTAAATTGAACCCAATCTTGTTGAAGTAACAAAGATTGGGGATGTTGATTAGATATCCAACATTATCAACCAATGTTTGCTTTTCAAAGATGAGTTGCTATAATTGTTGTTCTTGTCTGTATTTCCTTTTTGTTTGAAAAGTTTGTGACTTTATTGATATTAATATTCTATAATAGGCCAAACGACTATTTCCAACCCAAGGTTTGATGTTTTCTCAAGTTTCCACCCTTTAACTATAGAAACACCAAACACCCACCCATGACCGATTAGATTTAATAAAACCCTAACAGTGGTAACGGTAAAATTGTCATTTTTGCTATAATATTAAAAGTAAACTAAAATAGAATCTAATTTTGCCCTCCTAAACTTTAAAAACTAAAATTTTCCCCCAGCCTAAGTTTTAAAAATCATAGTTTCACCCTAGGGTTTCGTTTTGAAATCTCCGACGACATCTCCGGCTCCATTGTCGATGGCCTCTCCCTCCCGAAGCATCCTCTCCTTCCGACGATCTCTTTCCTCCCATTTGGATGTCCGATCGAAGTCAGAGAAGCCGTGGAAGACGAAGAACTTCTTCGGGGAAGACGAACTTCGTCTTCCCAGTCGTCATCGTCTGGGAAGACGAGTCGTCTTCATCTAGGAAGACGATCGTCTTTCCAGACGACGAAGATGAGATCGATCGATCTCGTCTTCATCATTTGGGAAGACGATTTCTCTTCTCAGACGACTTCTCTCTGCATCGGATGCGTAGTGCAAGAGTTGAGGGGGGTCGTCGGTGGAAGAGAAACCGTTGGGAGGGGAAGACGGCCGGTGATGGCGTCGAAGAAAGTGAAAGGGTTTGGAAATAAACCCTAGGGGGGAAATGCGATCTTTTCAAACTTAGCTTAGGGAAAAAATGTTAGTTTTTAAACTTTTAAGGGGAAAAATGAGATTAAATTTACCACCGTTAGAGTTTTGTTAAATCTAACCGCCCATAGGTGGGTGTTTGGTGTTTCCATAGTTAAAAGATGGAAACTTGAGAAAACATCAAACCTTGGGTGGAAAATAGTCGTTTGGCCTCTATAATATACGAAACAAGTGATACACACACACACACACACACACACACACACACACATATATATATATATATATATATATATATATATATATATATATATATATATAAAGGTATATCAAAATTTATATGATGCGGTTAATATATCATATAATATAATACGTATTATATGATACGATATATTTTATTAATATCAATTGGTACACCTTCTTGGAGAAAGTGATGATGTGGTGGTGGTGTATTTAAAAAATTTTAGAAAGTTAGGAAGTATTGTGATATTTTTAAGATGATGACGTGATAATTAAATTTTTTTATTTTATTTAATAAAACTATGTGTACATACTTTTAAATATACATATAATATTATCATTGTGTGATTTGATAGTTTTAAATTAAATATAAAATAATATTCAATTACATTGTGATATATCATCTGTTTATTAAAAATTGTATACATATAACATTACTCTATTTTATTTTTTTTAACGATATATCATATGATATGATACATAATACACTATACAAAAAATTAGATTTTTAATACTTAATAAAATTAGTGATTCGACCATAATTTGTGATTTCAAACTATTATCATATTTATTATTTTTTAACATCATTTAGCTTTTTTTTAATTATTTTGTTAATTTTAGTGATTATAATATGTAAAATACTGTCACAAAATGTGGATACCTAAAATGTATGGGATCTGAGTTTTACTCATAATACACTATAGTTTGACAATCTTTGTAAAAAGAGGAAAGCTCAGCCACTTTTTAGCAAAGAAACAAAAACAAAATTGTTGAAATCTTGCATCAAACTCAGAAAGATCTAAGTAAGAATATATCTAAATCTTTATAATGTTATTTATTTTATTAGAGATTTGAAATTTATAGAGCATGTACAATGTGATTTTGTAAAATAATTTATAAGTGCTTGATATATGCTATTGTTTCAAAGTTAAATAAATTAAAGTATTAATTAATTAACTGAAAAAATTCAGTATATCAAGTAGAACACAAAAGTTTTTGTAATCACATATCTAGGAGAAAATGAAAACATAACTACTGGGACCTGGGTTTTAAGCTTTGCTAAGTGTGGGATGGTTTATTTGAATTTTAAATATAATTTTATATATATATATATATATATATATTTGTGATTATATTATATCTTTGCTCATGTTGTATTACATGCATTATTTTTGTTTCAAAATAACTAAAGATGCATTTATAACTAAGTTTTAAAGGCATTGGGTTATTGGAGATAACAATATTATGAGATATGTTGATGGAGATGAAAGAATGTTAATAGTTAATACAAGAGTTGATTCCAAAGGATTAATCGAGAAAATCTATTATAGTCTCAAAATCAATTAAAGGTGATCAAATGTTTGTATATATATGAACAATGATTTTGCAGTGCTTGGAAACCCATATGAACTTTGAGATGATGATGATGATGTTGAATTTTTGATGATGGTAGCAAGGAAAAAAGTATTACTTACACGTCTTTATATTACAAATAGTCAAATAGAAAAAAGATACAATCCTAATTAATAGCAGGTTAAGGAAGAACATTTGAAAGATAAATAATTGGGTAATCTCAATAATGATAATGAGAATAAAGTTTTTGAGGAAGAATTTGATAGGTTTATAAATGTTAATGAGATGTATGATGTACTGATTGAGGAGCCTGAGTTGGATGAAAAAGAAGACGCTAACAAAAGTCCAAGTAATTTTCATAATGTTAAGGTCTTGGTTCAGTTGATCATGGAGTATCTTTGGTAATATAGATGTCCTTAATCCATTTTAATGGGTATTGTCAATAGCTATGGATGTTAAGAATGAAGTTATTGGTAATGTTGAAAGACGACTCGATGTGAGGATCAAATTGATGGTTTATTATAATAGTAAGGAAGAATTGCAAGATCTATTTGTAAGGCTTGCTTTAGAAGCAGGTTTTCAATACAAAGTAGCTCAGTCAACTACGATATGGTTGGAGATTAGATTCAGAAACCAGTAATGGCAAGCACTAATAAGAAAGAAAGATGACATTAACTTGTGGTAGTTATGTCATTTGGATGAAATACACATATGTCCCAAAAATCAAATGTAACACTCATTTCCAGATACATATCCTTACATGAAATTTGTATCTGAAGAAGGGTGTTAACTAAAACTTCACAAGTAGAGAATTAATGTCAAATATGTTTTATTAATAAAAGTCCCACAATTCCCAAAATGTATTAAATAATACATCAAAATCCAATATATAAATCCAAATAATTCAAGTTACATAATATATCCATTCGAAATAAAAAAATAACAAAATCGTCCTTACCCTCATGCTTCACCACAAGTTGACCCACTGACTCCCCCTCTACTGCCCTGCTGCTTTAAAACTCTATCTGCAAAACCACACATATAGAACACATGAGTGAAACACACTCAGTAAGTAGGTAATACATATATACATATCCAATAATTTATACGTGTTCTTAATTTGTAGTATCACATATGTTTTTCCAGCATATCAAATGCCTATCTGAATAACTCGGTGCCCAATACCCTTTTCTTAATCGCAATGTCATCCCAGATATATGTATGTATGTATGTATGTATGTATGTTTTGTTGCTTCCATTACCACACTATACACAGATTAGTGGTTCATGTTAATATAATGCATTGTTTGTTTTTTATTTGAAATTACTTCGGTCTGGTACATGTTGTCATCATCACAGTCGAATACACCCATAATGGTTTCCATTGCCAACAACCTTCGTTAGGACCTTATCATTGGCTTTCCTTGTAATCATCCCATTTAGAGGTAAATTTATCGTTTCTAAACTCTCATATTCCTATCTTAACTCGCTACTTTCCTTGCTAACCTATTGTGCCTTTATTCTCCAATTTTTCTCATAAATACACAGTCTGTATTCCTCACACACAAGCGTGCATTATTCAATCCACATGGCAAAAACCCTAGGCACATAGATTTGTTTCTTTAGGACAGGACACACA
This sequence comes from Mangifera indica, assembly GCF_011075055.1. Lineage (NCBI taxonomy): Eukaryota > Viridiplantae > Streptophyta > Magnoliopsida > Sapindales > Anacardiaceae > Mangifera > Mangifera indica. Next base: position 11,493,643 of record NC_058150.1, on the reverse strand, counting down.
ACTGTGTGTCCTATATCATATGGGGATGTGCTTATTCCCACATCCACACTCTCGTGGCATTGTTTTACATGAGAAGAAATTCTTCCAGATATACATAATCGTGTGTCTAGTGACATATCGGTGTGTAGTGTCTTTTTCTCCAAAATTTGGAACCTTTTTTTTATACTTCTAGACTTACCAAATACCATTGCCATACTTCAAAAAACTTACATGTCTTAATTCTACATTTCAAATTCACAATACAACCACAATCACCACTTGCAACACCATTACGTAGACCTAACACAAGTTCAAACTCATAACTTATTACACAACATGCTTTATAAACACAACCAAGTAAATACATTGTATTCAATTTCTCAACCCTTCATTTACCAACAATAAACCACCATAATTCCTTCTAATCATGCAAATATCCACTAATGAAAAACTCATTATCCATCCAAGATTAGGAATTCATAAAATGCATATAAACTTGACAATTTATGTTATCAGATCATATTTATATTGTATTAGTTCAAGTTTAAGGTTGAAGACCCTCCACTTTAACCTGACCCAAAACAAAATCGTATCAAAATTTCTTAACTTTAAACTGAACCCAAATATTTGCAGGTTGATTTGACTTGACCCAAATTAACCCAAACTATATAAAAAGTAAAATTGTATCAACATACTACATATAATGACATAATTTATTAAGAAACAACAAAAGTATTATTGTCTCTATTTCAAGTTAATACTAATAATTTTTTTATTATCTCTTTATATACTCAATTGAAGGGATAAAAACAAAATATCATAATAAAAAACCCAAATAACTCTACAATTTCAACTTCAAAATAATGCAATTAATAATTAACAAAATTAATAAGTACTTGTCAAATATTTAAAAAATTTAATTTTTATTCTATATAATGAATGTGATTGTCATAATATTACACAAGTATATGAACATGACACATCAAATATAACAAGTTCAATTTAGTTGTATCTATAACAAACCAACAAAGAAAAACTACAAATAGTTTTTATAAGTAAGTTAAAAAGAGTTATTAAATTAGAATAAATGTCTTTAGTAGAAAATAATACAATTTTGGCAAAATGCCTAAGAGTAGGTCCTCTAAGTAGATATAAAAAATGTATCAAAAAAAAAAAAAGAAGATATTTAGCTAATTTATACAATGTTTCAAGAAGCAATGAATGAGTAATGCAAATTTGATATTTGGTGATACAATATCAATTTTTTTATTGATTCAAATTAGATTCAAATTAGAAAATATGGATTATGTATTGAAACTCTTTTTGTCAAATAAAGAAAATAAGTAATATTGAAGATTTTTCCATGATATCATGTTATGCAATAATTTGTTCAAAATATTCAGGTTAGTTTAGGTCAATTTGAGTTGGCTTCATGTTAACTTGAACCCAATCCGATTTTTTAAGGTAAACCTTAACTTGATTTGAACTATTATTCGTGTTAAAAATCATGACCCTAATCTGATTTTTTTCATATCATATTGTGTTGTGTCGAGTTAACGGCTCATGTCAAATTTTGCCAAGTTTATACATATATAATGATCATCTCACAACCCTACCAATTAATTTACACAATGACCATTAACATAGCACCAAGAATCATAATAGGATTAATGTATATATAATGATCATCTCAGAACCCTACCAATTAATTTACACATTAACCAAACATCAAGAATCATAATTGGATTAACATAGCAACCACAAAACATAAAAAGAAATCAGTTGTTGATCAAGACCACAAAACAAATCTAATCATAGGTGCACACACATACCTAAATCCATAAAGTTACTAGCCGTTAAGAATTTCATAAACTAATATCATATAATCATGTGAATTCCTATTCATAGGTTCAATTATAAAACATCCATACATCCAAGGTAATCAAATCGTCAACCTCAATTAAGAGAATGAAATTAGCCTACTTACCTCTTTTCTAAGATGTCGAAACCTTTATGTGGCTTTGAATCAACTGTAAAATTCTTCTCTAAGCACCCAAAGCTTCAAGCTCGTAAAGTGCTCTCAAACTTTCTACTCTGGCTGAAGAAAATTTGGGTAACATAATGAGCCAAATGTGCTTGCAATTGTTTTTATTTTCTTTCCAAACAATCATACATGACTATGTAATTAAGGCACATGGGCATGTATGTCATCCTACGATTAAAGCCATATTCCTGAATCCTTATGAAACGTGCCCTTAATCTCAAATTCAAAACTGCTAACTATACACGAGCGTGTATATCACCCAGATTTAGACAACAATCAAGCAACAAATAGGAAAATATGAGTTTGCCAGATTTGCAACACACATGGACGCGTGGCCTCCCCATACGACCATGTGTCAACTATTTTATACATATTAATTATTTCATCATAATTACACATATACAAGATAAAAGACAATTATACCCTTAAGCATACCTATGAGTGTTACATTTCTTCTTCTTAAAAGAATTTCATCCTGAAATTGACTCGAACAGTTGTAGGAACCTCTGCCTCATCTCTTGCTTTATCTTCTAAATGACCTTCTCGACCTCATGGTTTCTCCAAAAAACCTTAACCAGAAGAATCTGTTTGTTCATAAGCTACTTCACTCGTCTATCAAGAATCTGAACTAGGCTCTCCTCATAAACTAAGCCATCCTTGAGCTCTATATCCTCCACTTGTAATACATGAACCAGGTCATAGATATACTTATATAGCAATGACACATGAAAAACATTATGAATCATGTTCATGCTTATTGACAATGCAAGTTGGTGGGTAACTTTGCCTATATGTTCCAAAATCTCGTAAGGACCCATAAACCTTAGTGTAAAATTGCCTTTTCGTTTGAATGTAATCATATGATGGTAGGGGCAACTCTGACAAAGAATTTGTCACCCACATCAAATTTCAAGTCTCACATTCTTTGATTAGCATAACTTTTATGGTGATCCTAGGCTTCTTTCATCATTTCCCTGATCAACCTTACATCTTAAATCATTTTCTAAGTCATCTCAAGCCCCAAAGCCTGTGCTAAGACATCTCTTTCACCTATCTCATCCCAATGAAACAATGATCTATACTTTCTCCTATATATTGCCTTATATAGAGCCATCTAAATGGTTGCCTAGAAGTCATTATTACAAGCAAATTCCATCAATAGTAACATGTCAATCCAACTTGCTTTTTGATCCAGGTAATGTGCTTTCAACATATCCTTGATAACCTGGTTCACCCTCTTAGTCTATCCATCAATTTAAGGATGATAAGTGGTGTTGAATGCTAATCTAGTACCCATCGATCTTTGTAGACTTTGCCAAAAGGCTGAAACAAACCTAATGTCGACTGTCTTGGGTACCTTATGAAGCCTTATAATCTTTCTAATATAAATTTGACCCAATTGATCGATACTCATGTTGTCCTTGGCAAGAATAAAATGTGTCATCTCGATCAATTTATCCACAATAACACATAGAGCATTATGTCAACCTCGAAGGCGTAACAAACCCACCACGAAATCCATTGAGATGTGCTCCCATTTCTACTCAAGAACGCATAAAGGTTGCAACAATCTTAATGGCCTTTGGTGTTCAATCTTAAGCTACTAGCACACCAGATATTTAGTAATAAAATCTGCCACGCCCTTTTTTATACAAACCCACCATCACAATTTTCTCAAATCCTAGTACATTTTTACACTCCTAAGGTGGGCAACGTAAATAGAATTATGAGCCTTAACAAGAATCTTATCTCTTAATCTAACTACAGTAGGAACATAAATCCGATCTTTGAATCTTAGCACATCCTCAACAATACTGAAATATGGCTCAACACCCTTAGCAACTCTCTACCACATTTGAATGCATCATTCATCTAACAACTAATCATGGGTGGGATATTAAATCTCAAAATCTTAAAGTTGTTGGGAAACATAAGCATTCATATTCCTTTTCTACAGCAACATAACTCCCAAACCCTAGTAAGAAGGATCTACGTATAAATCATGATCCTCACCCTTAGTCGGTAATACAATAATTAGTATTGTAGTCAATCTCTCTTTTAATTCCAGGAAGCTCTTCTCATAAGCATCAGACTATTTGAAAGGAACATTGGTTCGAGTCAACTCAGTAATTAGTTAGACTAACTTAACAAATAAACCATATATAATAACCTGCCAATCTAGAAAACTCAACACCTTATTAGCTGTCTTGGGCCTCTACTACTCTAACATAGTTTTAATTTTATTTGAGTCTATTGAGATACCATCAACAAATACCACATATCCTATAAAAGTCACACAGTCTAACCAGAACTCACATTTAGAGAACTTGACATATAACTATTTCTCACTTAGTCTCTATAATACAAACCTTAAATGCTACTTGTGCTTCTCATGAGCCTTAAAGTACATCAAGAAATCATTGATAAATACAATAATAAATTTATCAAGCTAGTTTTAAAACACCCTTTTCATTAAATCCATAAAAGATTACAAGTACATTATGTAGGATCGAATGACCTAAGAGGGGGGGTGAATTAGGCAACTTTAAAACTATCTTTACGAAATTTGATAATTAAAGCAATTTATTCAAATCAAATTATGTTGCCTATTTTTAATCCAATGTATGAAAATAACTAAAATATTTCAAATAATCAATACAATCAAAATAACATAACATAAAATATAAGTTTAAGGGAAGAGAAAATCAAACACGCGATGTATAGTGGTTTGGCTCAACCTGGCCTACGTCCACTCCTCTAAGCTTTCTCCCTTGGAGTATTCCACTAATCCTCGGTTGACTAAAACCTCAACCAAGCTTTTCTTCACAACTAAAATAGCTTCCAAGGTGCTATTACCTTTACAAATGTTAAAGCTCAATTTCTCTCACTAGAAATTTGCTAATCTCTCCAAGAGTGAACCTCACTCTTTTATAGTACGAATTTTAGTACGAAATTGAAATATGATCTCTCTCAAAGAGTGTATATGAAAGTTAAAGATTAGTACAACCCAATGCAAATGAAATTACAAAGTGTTTGAACAAGGGTTTTGATTAGAGAGAAGAATTTGCAAGTAAATAGCTCAAAACTAATTTGCTTTCAAATATATGAAAGTTTTTGGTGGCAAAAGTTCTTTTCGAATGAATTTGATTGAGTTTATATAGGGGAAAATGAGGAAAGTTACCGTTGTGCACAAAGATAGCCGTTTTAGTTTTCTAGAAAACACACAATTCGATCGATCGAATGGAATTCGGTCAACCGAATGTGACATGGCACTTTCATGGAGCTTACGTGGCACTAGCTGTTGGAAAAATTCAAACCAAAATTCGGTCGACCGAATTTATTCGGTTGATCGAATTTTTGAAGCCAAAATACATGGCTTCTGGACAATTCGAAAGTTGATTCGTTCGGTCAAATTCGGTCGACCAAATTTTATTACATTTTACCCCCTAAATTTTCAAAAATCATTTTGACCCCTAAAATTTTGAAAAGTGACAATTTAACCCATTTTTGAAAATTCTTTCAAAACCAACTTTAAGATATGAAAATATAGTTCACAAAACTTCATCACTTTAAAAGAATTAATAAACTTTAGTGACAAACTTGGCTTAACCCAATAAGTTTGAAAAACGACATTTTAACCCAAAATGTGAAAGATATAAAAATGAGTTTTTAAGTGAGTTATCTCATGCAAATAAATATTCTAATCAAAATGAATGCTCCAAATTACAAATATATCTACCTAAACTTGAGTTTTTCTTCAAATCTTCAAGAATTCTTCAATTGAGTCTTCTCTTTCATTTCCATCTTGAAACTCTTTTAAGTGCATTAGATAAATTCTTGCAATCTATGCTCACACTCAAGTAAAATCATTAGTTAATATGCTAAGGGACATATTAGTTTGTTATCATCAAAATAAGAGCATAATGACTCTTTGAGTCAACAATCTCTCCCTTTTTGATGATGACAAACACATATGCACTTCAAGGAATTTTATAAAAAATATCAATGACTGTATTTTCTTAAAGTTAAGAAACACTTGATTTTTTTAAAAAAATTTTGCAAGAGTTCGCCTTAAAAAAAATCAAGTTTCCTCCCCTTGAATATATGCAAATAATAATATGTTCAACATTAATCTCATCAATCACATATATCCTCATCAAAATATCCACAACATCTATCTTCATCAAAATATCCACAACATCAATGAAATGAAGGTAGCAATCATCAATCAAACTTTTCTCCCCCTTTGTCATTATCAAAAAGAATAAGACAATGTATAAAATGACATAATCAAGGAGACAAAATGATGTAAAAGCAAATGCCCACCAAAATGGCCCAAAAAAAATAATCATCAAGGCTTACTGCATAAATATAATTTCTAAATAAGTATGAGCATCAAAATAAGAGCATTAACAATTCAAACAAGATAAAGCATCAAAGCATGTGGAAGGCCATAGACATTAAATATCACATCCATAATCATAATCAAATGCATCCGTAATCAAATATAGAATATAACATGTATAATTTCTCCCCCTTTGTCATTATAAAAAAATTAAGCAAAGTATATATCCAATAAGGCAAAGAAAGACTAAAATACCTTAACACATGCATAGAAGATATGATTATCAAGGCTAAACCAAAAAAAATCCAAACAATCATAATCATCCAAGTAAGAGTACTAATGCTTAGACAATATAAAGTGTAAGTTCATGTAAAATACATGAATATATCACATAGACTAACAAGTGCTTAACTATGCACAAACTAATCACATAAGTATCAACTTAAATAAAATGAAGCACAAGAGTAAGTTTTCAAATGGAAAATAGAGAAGAAGTACAAATGCCATATTGAGTGCAATAAAATGAGATTAAATGCACCATGGCTTCGAATGTATGTACAAGGGCAAAAAATGTAAATCTATATGAACATTCACACATTTGAAATTTGAATACACATCCAAGTTAAAAATTGTGAGAGAAATCCAATGGTATAGTTGAAATCCAAAAAGGATGACCAAAAAAGGTATTTTAAGACAAAAACCGAATTTTGGATGAATTGGAGCAAAATTCAAATTTTTAGGGTCTAAAGTCTTTAGAGATTTTGTTGAAAATTTAGGTGAACTATGATGTTTTTGAAAGAGAATTTTGGTTAGAAAATGTAGAAAATATGTTAGGAACCAATTTGATAAAATAAGAGTTGAAGAAACATGATGTAAAAAGTGGAGCAACATTTGCCCTTATACATTGCAAAATCACTGTAGAAAACGGTCGAACGAATTTTGACAAATTAGGTCGACCGAATTTTCCAATTCGTCAGTCGAATTCTGCAAAATTCTGGTGTATATTTTATGCACTTTGTTGTCCCATATTGAGTATAATCAAGCCAAAATGATCCAACTATGCAATTTTGACTCAATAACATAAAGTACAATGAAATTTGATGCTAAATATGAGGAAAAATTAAATCAAACACATTAAAAATCAATGCAAGAATAATTGGTACAAGAAAACTTCAATATTGCCAAACATGAAATGGTGCATAAAACATATATTAACACTTTAATTTAACCAAAACACCACAATCACAATAATATTCAAGTGCAAATGCTAATGTGGTGATTCCATGATCCCAAGTTCACCTCTAATTTTGCAAAAACGTTCTTCCCCCAAGAGGTTTTGTAAAAATATCTGCAAGTTGATTTTCGGTGGATACAAAATCAAGACAAATATCACCCTTTTGAACATGATCTCGAATAAAATGATATCTAATTTCTATATGCTTGGTTCGAGAGTGTTGAATGAGATTTTTGGATAAGCTAATAGCACTTGTGTTATCACACAAGATTGGAGTTTTAGATAGGCTAACTCCATAATCCCTAAGAGTTTGTTGCATCTACAAGGCTTGAGCACAACAACTACCGGCAGCAATATATTCCGCTTCCGCAATTGATAAAGCTACGAAGTTTTGTTTTCTTGAAAACCATGAAACTAATGCATGACCTAGAAAATGACAAGTACCATTAGTATTTTTTCTATCGACTTGGCTTCCAGCAAAGTCGGCATTCGAATAGCTTACTAGGTCAAAAGACGTTTCTCTAGGATACCACAACCCTAAAAATCTAGTACCATGTAAATATTTGAAGATTCTTTTAAGGGCTTTTAAATGAGATTCCTTGGGACATGATTGGAATCGAGCACACAAGCACACACTAAACATAATATCGGGTCTACTAGCGGTTAAATATAAAAGAGAGCCAATCATACCTCTATACATTTTAACATCAACATTTGGCCCACTCTCATCTTTGGTGAGCTTGATAGTTCAATTCATTGGTGTGCTTGAAGCTTTTAGTCCTTCCATGCCAAACTTCTTTAATAAGTCCTTGATGTATGAAGATTGGTTGATGAAGATACCCTCTTTGCTTTGCTTGATATTAAGTCCGAGAAAATACTTGAGTTCTCCCATCATGCTCATTTCAAATTCTTTGCTCATGAGGTTAGAAAATTCTTCACACAAAGAGACATTAGTAGATCCAAAGATGATATCATCAACATAAATTTGAACCAAAAGTATGTCATTTTCTTTTCTCTTAATAAACAACATAGTATCTGCTTTTCCAATGCAAAAGTCTTTTTCAAGCAAGAATTTACTCAAACGTTCATACCATGCTCGAGGTGCTTGTTTTAAACCATAAAGAGCTTTTTGAAGTTTAAAAACATGGTTTGGGAAATCATGACTTTCAAACCCGGGAGGTTGTTCAACATAAACTTCCTCCATGATAAATCCATTTAAGAAAGCACTTTTGACATCCATTTGATATAAAATAAAATTTTTGGAACATGCAAATGCCAAAAGCATCCTAATGGATTCTAGTCTAGCTACCGGTGCAAAAGTTTCTTCAAAATCTATTCCCTCCTCTTAGTTGTAGCCTTGAGCCACTAATCTAGCTTTATTTCTAACAACCACTCCGGATTCATCCATTTTGTTTCTAAAAACCTATTTTGTGCTAATAACGGATTGATGATCCGGACGAGGGACTAGTTCCCAAACATTATTTCTTTCAAATTGATTTAGTTCCTCTTGCATGGCTAAAATCCAAAATTCATCATTTAATGCATCATGAAATTTTTTGGTTCAAATTGTGAAAGAAATGCTAAATTATTACAAAGATTAAAGGATGATCTAGTTTTAACACCTTGATTTTCCTCACCAATAATTAATTCTTTAGGATGAGCATTTGCATACCTCCAAGCCTTAGGAAGATCTTTATCTTTATCTTCTTCATGTTCTAGCTCTTGTTTTGCTTCATCCTTATCATCATTTGGTGAATCATGAATTTCCGTTTGGTCACTATTTTTAACTTGATCATCATCAATATCCACTTGCACACTAGTTGAAGGATTAGATTCATCAAAAATAACATGTATGGATTCCTCAACTACTGGTGTCCTTTTGTTAAACACTCTATATGCTTTGCTAGATGATGAATATCCAAGAAAAATGCCAATGTCTGATTTTGAATCAAATTTTCCTAAGTTTTCTTTTGTGTTCAAAATAAAGCATTTGCATCCAAAAACTTTAAAATAACCAATATTTGGTTTTTTGTTTTTCCAAAGTTCATATGGAGTTTTATCTAAAGATTGTCTTATTAAAACACTATTTAAAAACATAGCATGCGGTGTTTATGACTTTCGCCCAAAAATATTGAGGTAAAGTTTTTTCATTTAACATGGTTCTAGTCATCTCTTGAATTGTCCTATTCTTTCTTTCAACAGCACCATTTTGTTGGGGAGTTCTAGGACAAGAGAATTGATGTTCAATACCATGCTCATCACAAAAGTTTTCGAATAAATGATTTTCAAATTCTCCCCCATGATCACTTCTAATGCAAGAAATATGCATTTCTTTTTCTTTTTGTATTTTCTTGACAAATTTTGAAAATGCATGGAGGGCTTCATCTTTTGATGCAAGAAAAAGTACCCAAGTGAATCTTGAAAAATCATCAACAATAACAAAAGCATAATGTTTTCCACTTAGGCTTGCGGTTCTTGAAGGACTAAAAAGATCAATATGAAAAAGTTGTAAAGATCTAGATGTAGAAATAAGAGTTTTACTTTTAAAAGAATTTCTTGTTTGTTTACCAAATTGACATGTATCACAGATTTTATCTTTGATAAAATCTATTTTTGGAAGACCTTTTACAAGCTCATTCTTGGAGATTTTTGAAATCAAGTCCATGCTAGCATGACCTAATCTTCTATGCCACAACCAACTATTTTCATGCGATACGGAGAAACATAGATTTTCATGAGATGCATTTTCTACATTTATAATGTAAACATTCCATCTCTATTTCCTATACAACTTGTTTTTCCATCATTCATATTTTTTATAGTGCAACTATTTGGCTCAAAAATGACTTTAAATCCTTTATCACATAGTTGGCTAATGCTAAGGAGATTATACTTAAGACTATCTACCAAAAGAACATTTTCAATTATAATATGAGAATTGTTACCAATATCTCCAATGCCAATAATTTTACCCTTCGTATTGTCTCTAAAGGTGACATGTCCTTCATATTTCTTGCTTATTGTCAAGAAAAGTGAAATATCTCCGGTCATATGTCTTGAGCAAGCACTATCAAGGAACCATTTGCTTTTCTTCCTTTTATTTTTCGGTTCCTAAACACAATAGGAGATTCAAGAATTTGTCTTAGGTACCCAAATCATGTTAGGTCCTTGGTGGTTAGTTTTTGTTCCCTTAGGAACCCACACTTTCTTAGTGCCCATATGATGTTTCTTTTGAATTAGGCAAGATGATGAGATATGACCTTTATTTCCACAATAATTGCAAGTTATATTTGATTCACTTGAAGTTGAGGCTTTAACAAAATAATTTTTTAAGTATTTTGCCTTGATAAAAGGTTTATAACCAAGTCCTCTTTTGTTTAAGACTCCCCTTTGTACATCAAGCATTTTATCAAGAATATCTTTTCCATTTTTAAATTTTAAAAATATTTCACTTAAATCCTTTGCTCCCCTTTTTAAAACTTCAATTTTATTTTCTATAATTTCTTTTTCCCTTTTAGCTATGCAAAGATCATTTTCAAACTTTTGTTTTTCGTTTTCAAGAATGGAACATTTGTTTTCTTCATTTTCTTTTCCTTTAAGCTTAAGGATTTTTTGGTTAAGATTTTCATTTTCTTTCTTTAAGGACTCATTTTCCTTTTCCAAATTAAAATTTTTCTTTTTAAGGGTTGCATTTTTAGATATGCAAAGAGCAAGTTTTTCATTCATCTCTTCAAGTGTATCATATAACTCTTCATATAAGGGGTTTTCATCTATCTCATCATCTATGTCATCTAAATCATCAAAAGTATTAGATGAGTTAAAGTTACTTACCTCATTATTTGTAATTGCCATGAAACACATGTTGGCCACTTCATTATCCTCCTTTTCGGATTCACTTTCATCGCTATCATCCCATGTAGCCTTCATTGCTTTCTTTTTCGATCTACCAATTTTGAGGAGAGGGCAATCATATTTGATGTGTCCCGGCTTCTTACATTCATAGCACACAATTTGTTCTCTCCTTTGTCTTTCTCCCTTTTCACCTTTAGAAGCATCCCTTTTTATGAAGTTTCCATTTCTTCTTAGCTTTCTATTCCTTAGAAGCTTTCCAATCTTTCTATTCAAGAGTGCAATGTCTTCATCTTCATCATTTGATGTCTCATCTTCCTCTTCTAGGAACTTTTCATTCTCTTTGATGGATGATTTGAAGACGATACTTTTTTTCTTCTTCTCCACTTCTTCAATTTGTCGTTGCTTCATAGTAAGCTCATGAGTGAGAAGTGAACCTAAAAGCTCTTCAAGAGGTAGAGTCTTGACATCTTTTGCTTCTTCGATTGTCGTCACTTTGGGATCCCAAGAGGGAGGTAAACATCTAAGAAGTTTCTTGACATTTTCTTGGTTAGTATAAACTTTACCAAGATTTTTCAATTCATTCACAATAGTAATAAATCTATCAAACATATCACTAATAGTTTCATTTTCATTCATCCTAAACAACTCGTATGAGTGTGTGAGCATGCTAATTTTAGTCTCTTTGACTTGTGAAGTCCCCTTATTTGACACCATCAACAATTCCCAAATTTCTTAGCCGAGGTACAAGCTTGTACCTTGTTAAAGTTATATTCATTTAATGCACAATATAACACATTCATAGCTCTAGCATTAATGGCAATATTCTTCTTATCTTGAGGGGTCATTTCTTCCCTAGTTTTGGGCACTTGTTTTCCATTTACTTCTTTCATAGGAACAAAAGGTCCATTTTGCACTACATCCCACAATTTATAATCACTTTGAAGGAAAATCAACATGCGATTTTTCCAATGGGCATATCCGGTGCCATTAAACAATGGCGGTCTATTAGGGGCAAACCCTTCACTAATGGTATGAGATTTTCTTAGGTTCATGGCCATTGCTTTAAACGGTTAAGTTTATGAGAATGAGCAACCAAGCTCTGATACCAATTGTAGGATCGAATGACCTAAGAGAGGGGGTGAATTAGGCAACTTTAAAACTATCTTTACGAAATTTGATAATTAAAGCAATTTATTCAAATCAAATTATGTTGCCTATTTTTAATCCAATGTATGAAAATAACTAAAATATTTCAAATAATCAATACAATCAAAATAACATAACATAAAATATAAGTTTAAGGGAAGAGAAAATCAAACACACGATGTATAGTGGTTCGGCTCAACCCGGTCTACGTCCACTCCTCCAAGCTTTCTCCCTTGGAGTATTCCACTAATTCTTAGTTGACTAAAACCTCAACCAAGCTTTTCTTCACAACCAAAATAGCTTCCAAGGTGCTATTAACCTTTACAAATGTTAAAACTCAATTTCTCTCACTAGAAATTTGCTAATCTCTCCAAGAGTGAACCTCACTCTTTTATAGTACGAATTTTAGTATGAAATTGAAATATGATCTCTCTCAAAGAGTGTATATGAAAGTTAAAGCTTAGTACAACCCAATGCAAATGAAATTACAAAGTGTTTGAGCAAGGGTTTTGATTAGAGAGAAGAATTTGCAAGTAAATAGCTCAAAACTAATTTGCTCTCAAATATATGAAAGTTTTTGGTGGCAAAAGTTCTTTTCGAATGAATCTGATTGGGTTTATATAGGGGAAAATGAGGAAAGTTACCATTGTGCACAAAGATAGCCGTTTTAGTTTTCCAGAAAACACACAATTTGGTCAACCAGATGGAATTCGGTCAATCGGATGTGACATGGCACTTCCATGGAGCTTACGTGGCACTAGCCGTTGGAAAAATTCAAACCAAAATTCCGTCGACCGAATTTAATTCGATTGACTGAATTTCTGAAGCCAAAATACATGGCTTCTGGACAATTCGAAAGCTGATTCAGTCGGTCAAATTCGGTCGACCAAATTTTATTACATTTTACCCCCTAAATTTTCAAAAATCATTTTGACCCCTAAAACTTTGAAAAGTGACAATTTAACCCATTTTTGAAAATTCTTTCAAAACCAACTTTAAGATATGAAAATATAGTTCACAAAACTTCATCACTTTAAAAGAATTAATAAACTTTAGTGACAAACTTGGCTTAACCCAATAAGTTTGAAAAACGACATTTTAACCCAAAATGTGAAAGATATAAAAATGAGTTTTTAACTGAGCTATCCCATGCAAATAAATATTCTAATCAAAATGAATGCTCCAATTTACAAATATATCTACCTAAACTTGAGTTTTTCTTCAAATCTTCAAGAATTCTTCAATTGAGTCTTCTCTTTCATTTTCATCTTGAAACTCTTTTAAGTGCATTAGATAAATTCTTGCAATCTAAGCTCACACTCAAGTAAAATCATTAGTTAATATGCTAAGGGACATATTAGTTTGTTATCATCAAAATAAGAGCATAATGACTCCTTAAGTCAACACATTACTTACTTTAAGGGGCATTACTACAAACTTATAGTGCCTATACCTCATCCTAAAAGTAGTCTTTAAAATGTCTCCTTCAACCACCCTAACTTGACTATACCCCAGTCTCAAGTCAATTTTTTAGAACACAGAAACACCTTTCAGTTGATCAAACAAGTCATTAATTTGTGGCAATGGGTACTTATTCTTGATAGTCACCTTATTTAGCTTTCTATCGTCAATCCAAATGGACATCCATCAATCCTTCTTTTTCACAAAAAAAAAAAAAAATCAGTACGCTCCAAAGTGAGTGATTGGGCCTAATGAAATCACTATCCAAAAGCTTTTATAATTGCTTCTTCAGTTCTTAGAGTTCAATTGGGTCAAATAGTATGGGGCTTTAGAAATAGGTGTTGTCTTAGGAGCCAACTCTTAACCTACGTCTTAGGTGCCAACCCTGACAGATTATCTTAAAAGTTAAAGGACTTATTCCCACCCAAAGTATTTTGTTTTCCCAAGTTTCCACCTCTTATCTTTGAAAATCTCATTTATCCATCAATGGGTGGTTAAGTTGGTTTGTTTTAAAGGTAAAATTGTTGTTTTGTATATAATATTAAACAGAAACTTAAATTTTATTTCTTTCCCCCCCCCCCCCCCCCCCCCCAAACCTTAAAAACAAACCATTCCCCCTAGGTTAAGTTTTAAAAAATTACATTTTTTCCTTTGGTGTTTTGCTTTTCGAAGTTCTTTGTGCTAGACCTACTGTTGATCCATTGCTATCTAAGGAACAAGTGAATTTAGCAGAGTGGGCAATGCAATTGCAGAAGAAGGGAATGCTTGAGCAAATTGTTGATCCTCACATTATTGGAAAGTTCAATCCTTCCTCTTTGAAAAAATTCGGAGAAACAACAGAGAAATGCTTAGCTGAATATGGCGTTGATAGGCTAACTATGGGTGATGTCTTATGGAATTTGGAATATATGCTTCAGCGTTAAGATTCTGCTAGACCATCAAGAGAACCACACGAAGACAGTAATACAAATGCACCAAAGCTACCAATGCCTAAAATTGATCCCCAACTTCTATATATAAGCGTACAAGTGGAGAAAGATGATGACAGCTCAGACTTGAGAACAAGCCAAATCTTTTCCCAGTTGATGACCAATGAAGGCAGATAATTCATACACATGCATACAAGGTTCCCTTGCACTTTCAAGGATATAGTTGTTCGCAAAAGTTCACAATTTTTCCTTGTAATTTGATTTGAAGTTTGGAAGTTTGAATCACTAAAATAAGTGATCTCTTAACTTGCACCCTTCAAGGAAGAAAAAAGGAAGAAACGAGAAGCTTTTTCTTGACAAAGAAGAAGAAGAAGAGAAAAATGTATATTTTTCTTCATTTTCTCTCACATTTATTATATTAAAACTTGATATTTATCAAGTTAAAACATGTGTTTAATTCTCATTGGTTGATAATTAAGAGAAATTAGAATGTGATACATGTTGAATAATTTATGTCCAAAATTATTCATTCTAACTTTCTAAACAATTTAAAAGGTGTAAAATGACAATTTTGCCCATTTTTCGAATCTTATTCGAAAAGCACAATTTTTATCCTCTGAAAGTGCTAGCCAACCATGGATAAATATTTTCAGCTTCATAACACCATTTTATTCTTTAAAATATGGGTGTGACCTTCAAGGTTCATAATGACGTAGTCGTAGGCTCCATATCAGACGATACGTTTTATTATATCACTATATAACCTAAAACTGTCGTTAACCGATATACTTCATTTTCCGCTACAAAACGAAGCTCCCACTAATCATGTGGTGTCATCTAGCAATGTCCCATGACCCCTACATCACAATGAAGTACAAGCTTCACATAATGTCAAATAAACCTTTCTTACTCACACTTACCATGTAGTCCAATCCCTCCGTCATTACATCCCGATTAAACTTGGATTCATGGAATGTCAAAATCCAATATTTAATCTTTTCGAATATCAAGTAATACATCATAACATGCCACATCGAAATTCTCTTCATGTGGTCTTTTATCTACACTGGCCAGTGTCTTAGATTTTCATGTTTCTTGATATTTGTATGAGAACTCGAGAGCAGTCGAGCTGACGGATCCCTGTATGATCATCACTTGTCCTCTCGCTCAAGCAACATATGATCAAAACAGCTTCTGAATGAGACATGATTAGCCTTATGGTATACACCGTATGAACCATATGTTCCAAAATGAAACACAACTATGATATCTTAAGTCAAAGGATTTATACACTAATATGATTCACAATGTATCATTGACTACATATTAATGCCCATGTGATCATCGTTTAGCAGTCATGTTCGATAAACAATATAATAGAATAACCTTTTATCAGTTCTCTAACCATCAAATAGTTCCATTGTTTACCCATGTGTATATCCACCATGTCTAATATCATCCATTGATATACTGTGGTGATATAGCACACACCCACTATGCAATACTATTGCCCAAACAGATTGCCTATGTAGGGAACGATTTGATGACGTTTATTAAAACTCATCGGGACCTTTCACATGTCATATACATGTAGCTAATATGGATGTAATATACAACTACAACATAGATATAAAAGTGACATAGAAAACATGTAAAGTATGACATAACTCTTCTTTTATTAATAATGTATATGCAAAATATACAACCCTTAAAACCAATTAAAACGATTGGTTTTTAGGACATATTCTAACACTTAGTTCCTATCGTTGATAGACTCTCCCTCCTACACTTTCTTTTCTTTCAACGATCTCTCTCCTCTCACCTAAATCTCTGATTGATGTAATTGAAGCATCATTGACTTAAGGTACTGCAGCTACACTCGACATTTTTCCTTAAGTCATTTATTGGTTACCTTTTTGGGTTAAGACCTCATCTTTAACGTCTTTATGGATAATAGTTAGCAATTTGTTAGATCTCCTCATCTTAAAACAATGTACACAATCTCAAATGGATATATCATAACTTAAATATAGGTTAAAACAATACTTACAATAGTCATGTTATTAAAATAATTATGCACATTTAAACACTTTTAAGTTCCAAAAACCATACTTTGATACCAAATATGTAACACTTCTCTCTAGATACATTCTCTTAAACAAAATGCGTAATCGAAGAGGCATGTCAACTAAAACTTCACACATAGAGAATTACTACCAAATATGTTTTATTAACAAAAATCGTACAATATATTAAATAATACATCAAAATGTAGTATATAAATCTGAAATATCATAAACTAAAAATGCATAAATAGAAATAAATAGTTCAAGTTACAAAAAATATACATTCTAAAAAATAACAGAATCGCCTCTACCTTCATGTTTCACCATGAGCTGACTTGGTGGCTCCCTCACTGCCACCATATTACTTAAAAACTTTATCTACAAAACCATACAAACAAAATACAAAAGTGAAACACACTCAGTAAATAGGTAATACACATATCCATAGCCAATAATTTATACGTGTTCTCAATTTATGGGATCACGAATGTTTTTTTAGTATCTCAAATGTCTATCTGAATTAACGCAACACCCAGAGTCCTTTTCTCAATAGCGATGTCATCTTGGATGACTAGTACTAAACGATGTATTTTGACATCCCAAATGTCTGATGAAAGTAAGTGACATCTCAAATGTTATACATAAAGTGCATTTTGTGCACGTGTCGACTGGTCTTAGGTTATAAATACTATATCAAAAGAATAGTGAGACCCTAGGCCTTGTCTGCCATCACACATGCATCTCGAATGCTATGACTTCTATCATTTGTGTTTAATTATCCAAAGGTATCAAAATCATATGTGTGTATATGTATGTGTATTAGCCTCATTGTTTCCATTACCATACTACACACAGATTGGTGGTTCATACTAATATCATACATCATTTTTAGTTTTTAACTTAAAAGTGCTTCAGTTGGAGTACATGTCATCGTCCACATAGTTTGACACACTCATAATAGTTTTCATTACTAGCAACTTTTGTTAAGGCCTTATCATTGGCTTTTTTCATAACCATATTTTTCTAGGGCTAAATTTGTTATTTCTAAACTCTTATATTCATATCTTAACTCCCTACTTTGCTCGCTAACCTATTATGCCTCTATTCTCCAATTTCTCTCAAAAGTATATAGGTGTGCATTCCTCACACATGGGGGTATACTATTCAATCCACATAGCAAAAACCCTAGGCACATGGGTGTGTTTCTTTAGGGCAAGACACATGATCTTGTATTCTATGCCACACAATCGTGTGTTTATTCCTACATCCACACTTCTGTGGCATTGTTCTACATAGGAAAAAATTTCTCTACATATACATGTCGTATGTCTAGTGACACACTGATGTGTGGTGTCCATTTCTCTAGAATTTGTATGTTGTTTTCTACACTTCTAGACCTAACAACTACTGTTGCCATACTTCAAAAAACTTACACTTCTTACCATAATCACCATTTTTGATGCCTTTACACAACCCAAACACAAGTTCAAACTTATAACTCATTACACAACATGATTCATAAACACAACCAAGCAAACACACTGTATTCAGTTTCTTAACCCTTTATTCACCATTAACATACTCTTATAATTCCTTCTAATCATGCAAATATCCACTAATGAAAAATTCACCATCCATCCAAGATCAAGAGTTCATAAAGTATACCTACATATATATAATGATACCCTACTCATGATCTTGAGTTAGTAATTATGGTGTTTACACTTAAAATATGACGACACTACCTATATAGGGAAAAGTAACATCTACAAGGATCATAAGAATCTCAGATATTTCTTCACTCAAAAGGAATTGAATATAAGATAGAGATGGTGGTTAAAGTTGGCAAAGGACTATGATTGTAAGATTAAGTACCACCCAGGTAAAGCAAATATAGTTGCACATGCCCTTATTAGAAAAGTGTTCTTATCATAAATTATTGCTTATCGTGAGTTACAAATGAAGTTGGTGAAAAAGCAAATTGAGATTATCATTAGACAGTTGACAGGTCTCTAAATCCAGTCGACCCTTTTGGATGAAATTCATATAGAACAAGGTTTAGATGAGAGATGTCTACAGATCAGATAAAAGATGATTGGAAATATGGAAATTGAGTTCAGTATGGTAGAGAACATCCTGAGTTTCCAAGGGAGGATGTGTGTTTCTTGAGAGTAAAGTTTTGAGAGATAAGATCTTAGTAGAGGTGTACAGTTTCCTTTTCACAACCTACCTGAAAAGTGTAAAGATGTGCTAGGATTTAAAGAAGATATTCTAGTGGCTAGGAATGAAGAAAGATGTTGTAGACTTTATGGCTAAATGTCTTATATGTCAATAGGTTAAGACTAAACATCAGAGGCCATATGGACTTTCGCAGCCTTTTAGTATCCCTGAGTAGAAATGGGAATGCATATCGATGAATTTTGTTGTTAGATTACTGAGGATCAAAGGTGGCTATATTATATTATGGATCACAGTTGACTGTCAACATATTTATGTAAGGAAGATATTCATAGTAGTCAAAGACACCACCAGTTTAAATCAATTGTGTTAGATTTATCTAAGGGAGATTATTAGATTTCATAGAGTACTTAGGATGATAGTATCAGATCGAGATACTAGATTTGCCTCAACATTTTGGTAAAATATGTAAAAGTCCTTGGTTATGAGATTGGTATTCAACACAACATATCATCCCTAAACTGATGGATAAATTGAAAGAGTCAATCAAGTAATTAAGGATATGTTGAAGGCTTATTGCATGGATAGAAGAATGAGTTGGATGGATATGTTACCATTGATGGAGTTTGCTTACAATAATAGTTACCAAGCAACAATCAAGATGACTCCTTACGAGGCTTTGTATGGTAGAAAATCTAGATCACTATTGTATTAAGATAAGATAAGAGAGAGAAATGCTTTAGCTCAGTCATTAGGACCCGAGCTGACCTAGAGAATGATTAAGGATGTGAGGATGATTAGGGAGAGAATGAGGCAAGCCCAAGACCATTACAAGAGTTATACAGATCAAAGGAGACGTGATCTTGAGTTTCAAGTGGGTGATAAGGTATTCATTAGAGTAGCCCCTTACATATATGTCATGAGATTTAACAGGAAAGGCTAGTTAGCACTGAGATTTGTAGGACCCTTTAAGATATTGAAACGTGTAGGTAAGGTTACCTATTAACTTGTGCTACGGATGAGCATAAATCACATTCATAACGTGTTCCATGTACTGTTGTCATGTAAGTATATCAGTGATCCTACCCATGTACTTAGTGTTGAGAATGTCAAGCAAAAGGATAATCTAGTTTATGAGGAGTGACCAGTTCAAATATTAGACAAGCAAGTTAAGGAGCTAAGATATAGACAGATTTCCCTGGTAAAAGTTCTTTAAAGAAATCATCGAGTTAAAGAGGCCACATGGGAAGTTAAGCAAGATATGCAATAGAGATTCCCATATTTGTTTAAGAAAATTTTAAGGATAAAATTCATATTATGAGGGAGGATTGTAACACCTATAGGTAAGTCTAAGGGCATTTCAATATTTTTCCTAGTTTTAAATTCTGTGATTTCTTTAAATTTCAATAGTTTATGCCTGTGTATAGAGATATACACGATTGTGTATGACCAGTAGAAAATCAAACTTGTTGATTAGATAGTGATCATAATGAAATATGAAGTTGTCTTAGTTGTGTAACTAGACATATAACCGTGTATAGTTCATACACGCTCGTTTATCGCATCTTAGAGATAAAATAAAAATGCGATAACCCTAACTCTTTCTCATTATCTTTTCCAATAACAAAAAGTAGAGAGTGAGAGTGAGAGAGAGATAGATAGGAGAAAGAGTATTTTCGTCACCTATATAGTTGTCAACGATCATTAGATCACTGTAATTGTGTAAATAAGGCTTTATTGTTAGAATCCAAGTAAGTGGGGTGGTTTCCTTTGTTTAGTTATGTAAATCTTTGAAATTTTATGTTATATACATAATCTAGAGGTGTTTAGATATAGTAATGATGATCTAGTTAATGAAATTGATGTTGTATGTGAATTTGAGGAATTATATACATGTCTAATCTCTTGATTGTCTGAATGTTATATGTTTTGGTTAGATTGATGCTTTAGAGCTATGTATGTGTATTTTCATTAGATAAATTATAAGAATATCATGCTTAAGGTGTGTAGAGACTTTTGTGTGTGCCTTAGAAAAAGTAATCTTGTTGGATTTATGATAAAAAAACATAAAAACCCTAGGGTGTAATTTCCAGATCATAACATATGATTGTGTATTGTCTTACATGTGCCCATGTGTCATTCCAGAAATTTGAAAGTCCAAAGATCTCGTACTCATTCTAAGTGGAGAAATACACAGTTGTGTGGTATAGGACACACACCTGTGTATGACTTTCCAAAAATGGATGACGTGCACTAGAGGACACGTGACTTGTACATGTAGATCTAAGTACATGAGAGTGTGTCTAGGTTAACTTTCCATATGCATCTACTCTATACATAATCGTGTATATGGTTCAAGAGGCACATGGGTATGGTTTAAGGAGCATATGGCCATGTATTCCTTGACAAAGTCAAAAGATGATTATACTTTTAGGCTATGTGCATAAAAGGAAAGAGTTATATAAGAAGAGTAATGAACTAATAGAAGATAGAAAATTCAAAAAAGACACAGATAAAGTGCCTGACTATATGGATGATGACACAAACTCAAATCAAGTTGAATCCAAATTGAAAAGTTAGCAACCTTAAAGATAGTGTCACACAACTAGATAGTTACCAACTATGTGCGTAAGTGACTATATTTGTAAGAGCAATAGGATTGGATATCTATGAGATATATCATGCACTCGACCCTTATAGTCACCCAATTTAGTTCAGGTGTGCATGGTAAGACTATGACTTCTAAATATTCTTCACATGATCAGTAAGATACACCACATATATATCTAAGGTAGGGGTCATCTCTAGATGGTTAGTCAGTAGTTTTGATTAGCTTATGTGGTAATGGAATGAGCTACTATCAGAGATTTCCCAATATGATCAGGGTATCCTAGTTAGATAGCTCAATAGGTTGTTTGACATGTGTGTAAGACATCTTAGTAGCTTTTACTAGGGTATTAGATATGTCAATTCTAGCTTGGGTCTTTGTAGTTTTCATGGATGATCTAAGGTGTTGTAGTGTGATAATCATTAGCTTACAAATGGAATGCGAGTTTTACTGCCAAATAGTTTAATAGCCATGGAGGCAGAAAGGTCTCTGTTTATTGAGTTTTACTTAAGCGTTTCCTTTTGTATGTTTTGTAGGTAGAGATGAGCAATAGGGTAAGTGAGGATCTAGTGATCCAACGAGTAGATGCACAAGGAGAGAGACTTTTATTATGCAGTTATCAGTCTTATATTTTTCACCACTACTAATGTTGTTTTATTGTCGTTATTATTACTATCAGTATTTTTAGACATTTGGAGTTTTATAAACATTGCTTAATAAAGTGTTTTCATTACATCACCTTTTTGCATGCTTTATAATTATGATCATACATTAAAGTTTTTAAATAGTACAGTTGTGTATGTCTCTTTTTGCATATTCCCATTAGAAGTATGTAGCTAGAGAGGGGCGTTACAATGTGTTTGCACCAAGTTGTCAATAAACAACTCTAATGTGGAGAACTTTCATCATCTTTCGATGAAGTTATTTAATACTATGATAACTCTATCATTATTACCCATGCTCTCGATCATAGTAATATTAGAGTTATAGATGTTCTAGGAATAGTCATTTAATGTACATAAGGTTCTTACGATTAGGTATTGAACACTTATACCTTCGTCACCGTTCAACTATTCTTGAGATAATTATCTAATTTTTGATAAACAAATAAGGATAATATAAATGTCATATTTATTGATTAAATGTCAAAGATTACATAAATAATAGATATGCTGATTGACTCTATGACATTATCCTAACATGTTCATCATCTTTCTAACAGAAAAACATATGTCAATTAAATAAACCTAACTACTTTGGGTGATTGAGTTTTTTACAACTAATGTATTTCTAAAATTAACCTTATGTTATTATTAATTCTAACACAGACAATGAACACCTTTAGGTAGGAAATTATTTGCATTAAAATTGAAGAATGTATCATTGTTAAAGAGAAAATTTTGTAAGTATTAATAATATACTGCTTTAGTAATTAATATAAGGAAAACTTTCATTCTTCCTAGCCTTTAGAGGTTTTCCAACAAGGGCTGCAGCAAACATGTTTGTTTGTGAACTCTATATCACCTGTCTCCTTTTTTGGCACTACTTCCTCATTTTCCATTCATTGGCTCGCACTTCCTTAACTGTTCTCTCTTTTTATGGGCCATAGGTCGGTATATTCATAATTTCTTTGTCAATATAGCTCTGTTTTAGGAAGAGATAAAGTTGAAGATCTTTATAACAAAACCTAAACTAAAACAATATGAACATAACTGAATCACTGTTAGGTTATGAGATTGTTGATCAATTATTATAGTCCCCAATTTTCGACAATTCAATTAATATTCTTTTATTTTACATATAAAGTTTATATGATTAAAAATAATTTTGCTCAAGCTCAACATTAATTTCAAAACCCTTCATTTTTTTTCTTAAAGTTGAGCTAATAGTCAACTAATTTTTTATTTTTATTTTTTCATTTCCAATGACCAATTTTGTTCTTCTCACTATTTTTTCAATGAACTCATTGATAATTTGAATTGAATTTTTTGAGTTTAAACTAAAATCAAGCAAACTTATATTTAGGCTAAGTTCATTTAAATCCACCCCTAAAATTTCTTTGAAAGCAAAGAATTTTTTTTCCAAGTGAATATAAAAAAGCAAATTAAAAAATCAATAATAAAAGAGTAACTTAGAAATACGATTGATATATATTTATTTACAAAAATAAACTCAATAAATCTATTTATTTACTAAATTGCCACATCACTCTACATTTCTAGTGTGAAATCTTTGTGATTAAAAATAAATTTGAGCCGAACCGAATTTAAGTATGACAAGCTTTCTTCGATCTAGTTTGAGAATAACTCAATTTAAAAAGTTAAGTTTGAATTTGATGATAATATTAAGGGAGAAGGACTATTTCCCACCTAACTTTTGATGCATTTTCAAAATGTCACCCACGGCAGATGAAAATCCACTTTTCCCACCCATGAGCAAACTGCCGTCTAATTTTTCAGTTAGGAATAGGGTCAAAATCGTCATTTGCTATTTAAAACCTTAAAACTTTAAAATTTTACCGTTTCCCCCCTCCAGGTTTTAAAAACTAATAACTAACTCATCCTCAAAGTTTGAAAAGTTTAGATTTCACCCCTGGCGTTTGCTTCCTTCTCTGGCCACTACCGACGGCTGACGCATTCGACTGATCTCCCTCTCCGACTACAAAGGATGACGCTTTGTAACCCAGATCTGGACGACGAAGCGTTGTTCAGATCTGGAAGGACAGACGAAGGACGACAAAGAGAGAAGAAGAAAGACCTTCGTCGAGTGATCTCCCAGATCTGGACGACGAGCGAAGTTTGAAACCGATTTCCCAGATCTAGACGACGAGCGACGAAGAGAGACTCTTCGCATCGAAGAGATCTCCGTCTCTTCGTCGCACCATCGCCGTCGCACCAGGAGAAGAAGGAGGCCGGTGACGACGTCGGAGAAGACATTGGGAGATGAAGTTGAAGAATGGGGGTGAAATGCTAGTTTTGAAAGTTATGGGGGGCAACTGTATTTTGAAAAGTATGGAAACCCTAGTTTGGGGGTGAAAATGTTAGTTTTTAAAGTTTAAAAACTTTAGGTAAGGTGAAAATATTAGTTTCTAAAACCTAAGGGGGGTGAATGGTAAAACCCTCACATCAATTTTGAGAGATTAAATTGAGGGGTATTTTTGTCATTTCATCTAACAAGGGTAAAATGGATATTTTACCCTTATACAAACAGATATCATCCATTTTAACAGCTCGTGGGTGGGAAAAGTGGATTTTCATCTACTATGGATGACATTTTGAAAATGCATCAAAAGTTAGGTAGGAAATAGTCCTTTTCCCTAATATTAAATTAAACTTAAATTTAATTTAATTTGATATTATAATTAAATCACAATTAATTAAAATAATATTATTTTGATATATATTAATTAAAATAATATTATTTTAATTAATTTAAATCAAATTTTTCCAACCTTGCAAAGTCAGTGAATGAAATATCCATCGACTCAAACTTGAGCTCCGATAATGTAAAATATTTATTTCAAAATTTGCTCAAGCCGAATTCGGTTCACAGTCTTTCGAGTCGTCCGCCACGGTTGGATGAAACAAAAACAAAAACAGATTTGAAGCTTTGACGGTCTTTCGCTTTGGCGTGCGGTAGCCGACTCTCGTCTCACAACTTCTGACTAGAAATTTTCCTGCATTTTCTTTCACTTTCTTGTCAACTGTCTCTCCCGACTAGGTAACGAGTTCTTACACTTCGCTCTACTTCCTTCGTTTCTTTCGGACTTTCTCTTAATACAAACCTTAAAAGAAAAAAAAAAAAAAAAAAAAAAAAAACAAAGAAGAAAAAAGAAAAGAAAAGAAATCAAGGTCTCTGCCTCAATAAGCTTTGTGTAAAGTGAAATTTCCTTCGGTATCCGAGCAACCAAACAGGAAAAATGTATCTTTCTTAGTTTATTTATTTATTTTGAATCAACTTTGTGTATTATATTCTCATTATGATTTGTGAATGGAGCTGATTATATTTTTTTTTGTGTACATAGTTGATTCTGATGTCAATTAGGTTACCGGATGTAAAATCCCGGTGTCGTTGAGGGAGTTTATGGTAGCCTTGTACATCTGAGCTTTAACGTGCAACGTGACAAGTTTTGAACCTAAAATAAAAGCTTGAGTTGTGGCATAATGTTTTTCTTCCTCATTATTGCCATATTAGAACGTTCTAGATGTGATACTTAACGATTGGACGTTGATGTAATTTATTTATCAAACTTATCTATTTTGGAGCTTAATTTTAGAATTGTTGATTGTTTGGGTTTAGATAGATGAAGAATAATGGAGATCAGAAATTGTGTACAAGACTCTCAAGGAAGGAGCTTCAATCTTTGTGTAAGAAGTATGGCTTGCCTGCTAATAGGTCAAGTTCGGAAATGGCTAAATCTTTGGCTTCCTTCTTTAAGGTACTTGATTACTTCTTTTGGTTTGTTGATGTGAAACCATCATTCTGTTGCATTTTCATTGACACTATATGCTTTATTCAATCTGTTGTGTTTTTATTTGCTTTTGGACTTTGTGTTTATATACAGTAATGAATTTTTTTTTAAAATTATTTGGTTCATTTATATTTACCAGCATACAATGAACTTTTATGCTTTTTAGGCTAGGAAGTATTAGTAGTATTTTTATAGTTAATAAAATTTACATTGTGCGCACATACTAGGTAGCTCTACAATTATAGCAGTTACTTGAGTTTATGGATGGATTAATATGTGTGGATCAATTTCAATTTCCAAGATTATGGCAAGTGGACTGTTCTATGGTTAAACTTGCTTCTGAAATGTGAGTATTCTTGAAGTTGACTGCTTATTTGAGCAAATTTTCCCATATTACAAGAAATCACATTATCAATAATGTATTGATGACAAGGCCTTAGGGTTTGCTTTGCTGTAATTGGGGATTTGGAGGTTAGAGGGTTTTGTTGATTTCAACATAGGTGAAGTATGTTGGGCCAAATAGTTGGACAATTTTTATCAACATGTTTTCCCTACATGATGAAGCCTCCTCAGAAGGAAAGCCTTGTAACATAATGAAGATGCCATTTAAGGTTTCTTCATTAACTCATAACATCTGGATGTATATATATAATCTTTCTGGTAACTTTAAAAGGTCTGCTTCCATTTACTCATTACATTGGAGCAATGTTGTTGCCTTACGAGTTCTCTAAGACTGTTCCTATTGATAACTGGCCATGTTTCTTCTTTTCAATTATATATGTTGATCTCTCTTGGTATATGCCTTCTGCAAGTATAAAATTGTTTCTTAGAATTTTTCTACTTGTAGTTGGTGTTGTGGAGCAACAATAAAATATTGTGTTCATAGGCTTTAATATTTTGAAGCCACCTATTGTAATTGAGACTGAATCAAACAACCGTTGGGTCTTGAGGGGCTGAACCTCATGATTTATGTGAGCTATTGCTGGTTTTGGAATAATCAGCTTGAAGGTCTTGTGTGTCTTGTTTTCTTATCTTTCTTTACATGGCTTCAAAGTTCTTACTAACATATACAATTGTTGATGTAATATTGGTTCACCATCTTGTAATTCAATATTGCTTTTAATATAAAATATCATTTCACTTACAAAAAGAAAACTGGAATGCATAAAGTCCCTTCATGGTTATGTTTAATAAATAGGTGCTCATTGTTTGTCACATTTTCTGTTGTTTACTTATCATGAACTTTTCTATAACTAATTTCTTTGGTTGCCATGCATTTTATTTCACTTTTTAAATGAATTTATTTTCCCTTAAGATATAATATTTGAACTTCCTTTTTCCAAGCCAATATATTCACCATTTTGATGTTTGACAAACTTGTAGAAGAATTCGAGTTCAATTTTATCCAGAGAAAGATTAGGCGGAATTAGAGATGTTTCAATTCCTGCATTTTGCATACCAGGACTACTGCCTGGAGCACAGCTTGATTCTTTGGAGTATCCTAGAGAAGGTGTGCAACATTTAGCACTTGGTTGATGACACTATACTTCAATTTCTTAATTTTTTTTTTTTTTTATAGAAATGCTTGAACAATGATTTGTTGCTTCTGCAGATAGCCATGAACTGCACACCTGTTTAAGAGAGGAAGGAAACGGAGGAAACTTTTCAACAAGTTTTAGAAGTAATGAATTGGGTCATTGCTGGGGGGACAAAACTTATGACGGGGTATGATATTGTTCATTAATGTACATGTTCCTGTGAATTATTTTTTTAGGTAAAAGTCCAAATGACTCAACATAAAGTAAAAAAGTAAGTTTCATTATAATGGGTAAGGTGAGTTGTTGAAATGTATCTTTCTAATGTGGGACTTTTGCGAATAGGAAATTGAATTAGGTTTGTAAAAATCCTACATTAGAAAAACACACTTCAACAACTCATTTTACCCAAACTTCTGATCTCAATTCAAAAACTCCCGCATCAAGTAAGAGGAATTCCAACAACTCAGCTCACCCATTATATATAAGATTACTTTTTTTCTTTCTCATTACAATTTAACTTCCTTCCATGTTAACTTTTATTGGGAAACATATATTTTTGAAAAATAATTATTTTTTAAATTAATTCGTTTTTGTTAAGCTCGCTAAATTCTTAAAACTATGGCTTGAGGACTGCTAATTTCTGGCTCGATTGAGCCGAATTAGCAATAAAGCTCAAGCTAGCTTAGCTTGAATTCAACCCTAGGTGGAGGATTTCTTGACTGGTACTTTCTCATTAAGTGAAGAAAAAAAAAAGAAATACTTTAAAACACAACCTTTCTTTCCCTTATCAAAAAGACAGAAAGTCATTTATACTTTTAGTGCTTCATAGATTTGAAGAATGGAAATGTTTTCTATATGTATCTGCTATACCACCGCAACCTAGTGTTGACCAGTTTTTCTTTCTTTTTTTTTTTTTTAGCTGCATGCGTGAATACAGTTAGGTCATGGTTGCTCCATGTTTTTTTTCCAGGAAGCACCAAACTCTCAGTTTATTTCTCGATGTGGTAGGAATGATTTCCACCAGGTATCTGCAACAACAAATTTGTGCCAGGATTCTTCAGGTACTGCAAGAGCTAACCGGGTGGAGGATATGTGCCCAATTCAACAGACAAATGTAACAGATGTAAACTCGGATTCATTCCCTATGGAAGACATTTTCCCTTCTTCTGCAAATACTTTTAAAGCAGCTTCTTCATCGTCTTTTGAGTTTTATGTTCATGATGAAGAGGGGATTAACCTTTGTGTTGACCTGAGTTCTAGTGCATCAGAGTGGATTCAAAAGTTGAAAACTGGAGTTAATATTTGTGATAAAACGTGCCAGAACAAGTCTTCTAGTTTCCATCAGGAGCTTGGGCACTTTGGAGGGAGTAACAAACAGCAAAAAAATTCCTTTCTACAAAATTTAGATGCTCAACAAGTCAAGGATGGCAATGTGCCATCTGGGTCTTCACCAAGTAAAATTTTGAATGAAAATAAAGATCCAGTGCTCAATGATCCTGATGGAGGTGATGGATCTTCAACATCTATTGCGGTAAAACCAAACAGCATTTCTGTGTTCATGTCTCAACATTTACTGGAAGATAAGGGACTTGTCTCTTCTGATCCTAATTCTGATGCGCATGATGGTACTTGTTCTTGTACTGATGAAAATGGATGCTCAACAACTGTCAATTCAGATGTTAATACTCCTGCGAAAAGATTATCTAATAATTGTTTTGCAAGTATATTAGATTGTCCAAAAAGTGTTGCCAGATTGGAGCATCAGAATTCAAAGCCCAGCAGTGAAATCTGTGAGTACTCATCTGTGGAGAACAGATGCAGCCTTGCAAATTCTCATGTGGTAATTGCTGGTTGCTCGACTGGTGGTGCTATCGAGATACCACTGTTGGAGGCTGAGATTCAGCAGAAAGATGCATCATTCATGCCTTGTAAAAATGGTGAATTCATAGATTTGGTTGATTCAGTGGACAATACTGAAACAGAGCAAAGTGGGTTAGCCAATTCAAGTGAGCCTGATATTGACATAAGCAGGAATCGTTTGCCTGCATCTGTTGATGAATGGGTATGACCCTATTTCTCTTCTGATCTGCAAGAGACATTCTAACATAAATGCATTAAATATCAGCATATTACTGCACATTGATTCAGTGAATTGAAGGACTGTAAACTTAGAGTTGACCATGTTTATAGATACTGCTCAAACTGTTTGCATGCCTGTACTGTGGTTTCTTGTCATACATATTTATTGCACTGATTTTATGAACATAGTGGAGAAATTATGGGCTTAAGAACTATATCCTGATGTGTTTTGTCATGGTGTCTCATATTCGACATATCTGAGATGAATTTAACATTTAATGGGTGGTTAAGCAATAGGGAAAAAAATCTTGAAAGATAAGTGTAAGCTAAACATGGTTTTTTGATTCATATTTCCTCTGTTTTGATTGCAGAAACCACGTTTGGCGACTTTTTGGGTTATTTGAAGGGAAAGGAATTGAACAATGTTATAAGATGCTTATGATGAGGGTTTCATATATGGTTGACATCTTTGTGGGCTTCAATTTCTATGCTGTTTGGTTGACATCTTTTTTTCCTTTTTAACTTATTGGAATGCTGCTTGGTTCAATTCTGTATTTGTTGAGCTTTATTAGAGATGTAAAGTTTGCTTTGTTGGGATGACTTTGGGAACCTTCATTGTAACATTATTCATATTTCTAAATAAATTTCATCCACTTTCTTATAAAGAAATAGTTAAATAAAAGTGAGAATGAACAAATGAAGGAAAAAGAAATATATAAGAAATCACACCGTTTTTGTTGTGGTGTAGTTTGGAAATTTAATTTTTTAGCGAAGTGAGGTGAATATCCTGTGGTTTTAGTTGCACATCCTTATGATTTCTATTATGAAAAATATTGCATGAGCTGGTTTCATAATCACTATTATTCACTCATCATATTATCAGATATAATCTTGATCATCATTTTATTCTGGAGTTGATTTATTTGTTTTCATGTAACGGAAGTGACATTTTATGATTATGTACTACCTAAGATTTATCATTCTGAGTCAGTATGGAATTTCTATTTAACTAGATAATCTATCTTCCCAAATTTGTGAGTGCACACGTACTGAATGGTTATTTAGATACTACTTTTGCAGCAATGAATGAGTAGTTGAGGTGCTGTAATTGCTTTGTGCTTTTTTTTTCCTTGTTGAATTAGGCTCATTTGCTAGGGAGAACTTCATAAGATGGTATGAAATTCCAATGTTTTGCAATTCTCTTTGTGTGTGTGTCTGTGCGAGTGCTCGCTCGCGAACTGACAAGTATGGCATACATAGCATACATCAGGTGACTGCTTCAGCAATTTGTGTACCTTTTCAATGGATGCTTCTTTTTAATGTGTTAATTTTATAAATGGGAAATTATTTTTAGCAAGCTTTTTATTTTGATTATTCTCTTTTCATATAACTGGCTTGCCCAACAAACAGGGAGAAAAAATAATTAGCAAGTAGATATTTTTTTCTTTCGCATTTTTCATATTTATTAATTTTATATTGAAATTAATAAATTATGTTATCTCATCCCAAAATTTTGCTGCTGTGATATTTATTATGTTTATGCTTGCTATAATGCATGCTCTACAAATTATGTCTACATTATTGATTCCAGGAAGGGAACAAAACCGTTGGAGGAGAGAGCTCTGAGAAATTTCTGTTCTCAACAAAAATACATGCTCTTAATTCTATTTTTGTTATCATCTTAGCATGCATATATATGTACGTATACCTGTTTCAGATGCTCTCAATTGGATGATTCACTTGACAAGACTTCTTTAAGGCTGAATAACTTGGTATCAAATAAAGAACATTCACAAATTGAGGCCTCATATGGACAGCATGAGGATTTTAAGAAGCACAAAGTGTTTTGCTGGGAAGGTCCTTTCGAGAAGGTCCACATGGTTGGTTGCTAAGGTTCTTCCATGATACTTGTACTCATGCAATTGCATAGATGGCATCATTTTGTTGTTCTGCATAACATATAGGCAGATTAACAAAATGAGTGTAAGCATCAAATCATGCATTACTCTTTTTTCAATTCTTTATCCTCTACTGTCATGTGATTTTATTTATTTTCCCTAGATTGCTTTTCCTTATACCCAAACTGAAGAGGGTAATCACTAATTTATTAATTTACTGAATAAAATTGGATGTGGAATATACGGGAGAACGAGAAAATGAAAATCTAGAGTGCTTGATGTCTCTCATGTTTTATCTATCCGTGGAAAATTCTTGGATTACTTTGGGGTGCAATAAAGTTGTCTTTTGAGCGTGAAATTGTTTGAGAGCTAATGGTTCTGATTGTAAACACAGGGACCTGGATTCAGTGTGGTCTTCTGAGCATATTTTTACGCAATGCCCTGGTTCAACGGTTTAGGTAATTTGTATCTTGTTTCTTTTTCTGTCAGTCAGGTAAATTTATAGGAGCTTGACTGGCAACAAGAACACAATTGTCTGCTAATCCCATGTCTCCCTGCTGGCACCTTCAGTCTAGGCTTCTTCTGATGCTTGTTTCTTCACAATGCAAAATTATGGTAATATCAAACTGGCCAATAAACCTGCCTGCAAGATTTAATAATGAAGGAACAGTTCAAATCAGATGTTGTTGGCCTTTAATGTTTAAAATAGATTCTCCTTTTTTCCTCATTCGTTAAATTACAGTGTATCTAGTGTTCTGCATGGAAGCACATGAAACATAAAAGCATTCTTGCTCTTCTATTTTTGAAATTTTCAGTTATGTTATCTAATAAATAAATTGTGTGGACCTTAAGGGTTAGTAAAACTGATGGAGTATTAAAACTTTCAAAGTTAAAGTTTGGGTTTGAACCTCTGTCACGTTTTTGAAACCTTAACTTTCCTAATGCAGTGATTGTAGATCCGGTCACTGTGCCCTGGGTTTACTCGTCCAACAAACATGGGTAGGATCTCCGGTTATCAAAAAGAAACCATATTTTTGAATGAATATTTTCTCTAAAAATATCTTGCCTTGGATGTTTTTATGAGTAACTATATGTATGCGCCCTCCAGTTAGTTGGTCGATGGCTGAGTGACAACAATACATTATATTATTTGGAAGCCAGAGTACAGATCATTGTAAGCATGAGGCTTTTCTTGATCTCTCATTTTGTAAAACATTGGTATTTTTCAATGAGAATGAAACTTATGTTTTGTTTAGTTTCTGCGTAACATTTAAGTGAATTCGCGGTTTGCATTTACTAGGCTAAATCCTTGTTAACTCAATATCTTCATAATGTCAGGTGGATATATTTCAGGAATTAGGTTTATGAGTTCAAAGTTGATACAAATTATAACTGAATGATCTTAGAGCATGTCCATTCTGGTGTTTGCCGCAGGTTGCTACATTCATTGAAGAAAAATTAAACGTTGTAAACTGGCAAGGTACTTGACGCCTTAGAATCCAATTTGAATCCTCTCTCACTAGTCACAAAATGGCCAGTAATCTGATGCAAGTAAATACGATGAACTTAAGATTTCTGGCTGTATTGGATTTTGTTTTTGGAATTAAACTATGTAATTTTGTATATTCTAACTCCACCGGAGTTTTATACAACCCGGGCAAGGCTGATGTTTAAAGTTTTATTTTTGTCTGGTTTGAACGGGATCTAGTGATTAGTCCAGTTCAGGTTAATGTTTAAAGTTTAATTAGTTATTAGATTAGATTGATTTACTGAGTGAACTTGCGAATCACATTGGATTGTGAGTCACATTTGATTGGTTTAAAGTGCTAAAAGGGATCACTGATCTTTAACTTTTTGAGGAATCCTTTATCACTGGTTGTGAATGATTGATTATTTTTCAATCTTTTCGACTTTGGTTCCGTAAGAGTAAGTCAGAAAGATCAAGAAATGAAACTATTTGATTTGATTTGTTCTCAATAGTTATAAGTTGATCATCTCAGGGTGATCATTTTGTCGATGGATGCACCTATTACACTTGTAGTCTTTGAATGATGAGAACTGAATGATGAGAACCAACTCCATCGAGAATTCATTGAATGTCATTACTCTGATCTTTAAACTCACAGCTTTGACCTTGATAGAGTGGAGCTTTGACCAATTGAACTACAATCCCAGGGAAGTAAAATGTATAATATGGGGCGTTTGGTTTGAGTTTTTTAAGATTACTTTGGTAATATATCTTTTATTCTTTTGTTTGGTTTGTCAGTAATAAAATATTATAATAATCTTCTATTACCAATGCTGACATGACAGGTAATATATGTGGTAATCTGATTACCATTTTCACCTTAGGTATTTAAAAATTATCGAGGTAATCTTGATTTTATTATAATTATATTATTATTTATTAATTTTTTGAGACAAAAATAAATTTATTTTTAATTAATATGACAAATAATATAAAAAATATTTAAAAATAACTATATTGAAGGATATTTAAGTAAAATAATTTACTAGTAATCTTTTATTACTTTTAATTAAACACAATAATTATTTATATCTACCAAATTTTATCAAACATAGTAATAATTTATACTCAGTAATCTTCTAAGTAATTTATTTTCAAAGTAATCTTTTATTTTTATAATAAAACATTACCCAAACCAAATGTCCCCTATGTGTATTCTTATGATTTCATTCAAACCATTTGTATTTAGATTAAAATCATTGTTTTTTAATAGAGTGGTGAGTGATATATTAATATCTACAAGGATATACACTTTAGTAAGAGTAGCACGTATTACTAGTAATCTTTTTATTTCGCTATTGCCAAATTGATTGATAATCTGAAAGAAATTCTGACTAACAATAGGAATGGTTTGTGAATTCCGAACAGCTATATGGACTGAACCTAAAACAATTGCAATGATAACCCAACAAGTAATAAGCACTTGGAAACCTCCTATTTGCCAATAAAAGTATTGGTCTACTTTCACACTAGATATCTCCCATAGCTCCTCTAGTATGTTGATGGAACATGATAAAACATTCATCTTGCCCTATGACAGATATTGAATTTTAAAAGGAATTATTTTGATTCAATCATCTGCATGCAAATAAATTTTGTAATAATTAGAACTTGAACTATTCTTTTACCAATTGGCTCTTTTACAGTTAGACCGATCTCTGACCGGGCCAACCTCTTATCCGGGTCAATACCTTGTATAGTCTTAAAAAAATTATTAGGCTATAATCCATCAAATTTATCACCACTTAGAATTTTACAAATTAGTATTTAAATTTAGGTTGAATGATATTTTGGCCCCAATCTTCTCCCCCCCCCCCCCCCCCCCCCCCCACAAAAACGCCCGACTGACTTTTTAACATTTTTTTTTCCAATTCAGACATTAATATAATAGTGAAAGGGTAATTTTGTCAATTCACCTCTCATACATAACAGAAAACCTACCCCAACTCTCGGGGAATCTCTTTTATTTTACAGTCAAGCTTAACAACTTAATTCGAAAATTTGGTGTTAAGATTGGGTGTTTTTGGAAGCAAGGATGGAAAATTGTGGGGACAAAATATCATTCAGCCACTTAAATCATGTCTAATTGTTGTGAAAGAGAGGGCAAAATAGTAAATTAAAAAAAGAAAATTTTATATATATATTATGAGGTCTAGGTTTACCTATGATGGGTCTACCTGATTCAGTTTACTTTAACTATTAATGACAGTTGGTATAGAAGTTATTGGTAGTTGGACTTTTATTTAAAGTCCAAAACTGTCTTCCCTCAAAGGCAATTAACATATATTTTTCAAAAGAAGTTTTCTCTTCTTTTTCTCCACACACAGAACCAAAATTGTATAGTAGTTCTTGTCTCTCAAAAGAAATGTAGTACGTGGGAAATAACTCACGTCAACAACTTATATCGTGTTCGAATGGGTTTTATCACAAACTTGAAGTTAGGCCGAAATTGCATGAAATTGGTGATAGAAAACATCTTGGATAGTTGTTTGGAATTGTTTTACATGTTTTAAATTAAAAATCAAGTTGAAATAACATCAACATTGACGGATTTAGAGCCGAGTTCGAGACCAAAAAGGCATATTTACTAGCCCTCTTATCGTTGGAATATGACATCGTTGGAGGACATCGTCGGTTTGATAAGGATGAGTAACTAGAGGGTACAAAAGCCCTATGGTCCCATTGTCGAAAAATCGTCAGAAGTTGCCTAATTAAACGGCCAAAGAATTAAGGTTTATCGCATAAAATCGAGTAGCAATCGGGTTAGGAAAACCTAATTGCCTAACCCGTTTGGTTAACGAGTCAACTCGTAATCAACCAAGTTCAACCCGAACCAATCAATACCCATTGGGTCAGTTGATCGGTCAATGGTCAAAGCTTTGACTAATCACCGTTGACTGATCAACGACAATGATCAATAAAGGTCAATGGTTAATTATGACATCAACACGTAGTAGTGTGCAAAAGTCTTCTCCAAGTGCGTAGAGGTACGTGCAGCTCACTCTTGACCCATGTGACATCAACTCGGCAAGTGAAGGCACGTAGGGTTGTATTTTGGCACATGATAGTGCGTGAGCAACTCTTTTCGATGCATTTTTGCCCATGAAACCCTTTTCTAAAGCGTGTGACATCGACTCAGCAAGTGAAGGCACGTAAGGCTGTATTTTGGCACGTGATAGTGTGTGAGCAACTCCTTTCAATGCGTTTTGGCCTTTGAAACCCTTTTCTAGAGCGTGGCAACTGTGTGATGCTTGGATCTGTGCGTGGAATATGTTTCGTGGGTCCTAGTGCACGTAAAGGCATGTAATACCTCATTTTGACTCCCGAAAACACATATTAGTATTTCAAAACATATGTTTCTAATTCATATGAGTTTGTTGATTAGAGATCACCATATTGTGTATATGATATGATTATTTGATGATCTAATAATGCATGTTGAGACTATATATAATCAATTATCCTATTTTAATTAGAAAAAAGATAGTACATAGTCTAATAATATTCATGTTTGACTATTAGCCGCATAATTAATGATCTTATTTGGGACAAGAATTTAAAAATTTTTGGGACTGAGCGAATACATTACAGCTTGCTAAAAGGTAATGCTTAGTAATGTATGAGAGAAAATCCACTGTTTTGACGTCATTCCTAAATTAACAAAATGCAAGGTATTTGACCCACCACAAATTTCATAAAGACTTTATCATGGATAAAGTGACTTTAAGAATGATATGAGTTGATAAAATGGTCTTAGTCATAATAAATAATACATTTGTTGCATCATATATTTTATATATGTTATATGTGAGAATTTTCAGATTGATAGAATTTAGTGAAATTTTTATCCAAAATTAATATTAGTACAAATAGATTGAATTTTAAAATGTCAAACATTTGAGTAATGGAAAATGATTGGAAACATAGTTAACTTTCGATTTTATGCATTATGTGAGATATTTAAAATTTTAATTGGTAATTGCGACAATTAATGTTACTTGAGTGCATTGATTGAGTTGTGTCTGATATATCTCTCTGTGATCTAGTTAATCATAACATCCTAGGGCGTGATGGCTGATTTAAATGACAATGATACTAAATAGGGGTAATTCCAACATATAACATTTAAAATGCATAATATTCTAGATAAGCAAAAAACTTTGGACATTGTAGATCAAGTTAAGATAAAGTCACAACTGACTAAGGGATAAAAACTTGAATGGTGCCTTACACAAACATGATGTGGATGCACATCACGTATGTAAGAAGCAAGACTCACTTTGTGTGATGTCTTTACTAATTCCATGAATAATTATTTGGTATACGAATACTAGTAATGTTCAATTACATATGCTATAAGTATGGTTTTGATAAAAAAGTTTAGAGAAACTACAATCCCCAAATAAAGGCAATTGATCATTAAATTTGATATAATGTCAAATATGATTATGAAACTGAAGTTAGTTAAATGCAACCTGACAAATGAACAAAAGGTTCATTTTGTAAAGATATCTCTTCCCGAAAGTGGGAGTGTATGTAGGTGTATATGACCCATAATAAGAATATAAGAACCTTTGTTAGTAGTTCTTGCCCTATAGAACTAGAGGACAAGTGCCCTTATGACAATTAGACTTGGTGCTCATGCATACATTACAGAGTCAAGTTTCAAAAGTGAGTGACTTAACTCCAAGTAGGGGAAGGAGGTCGTATAATGCTCAAAGAACAAGAACAAGAGTTTGAAACGAGAGAACAACAAATGTACTGGAAGAAGAAAAAAAAATAGATAGTTGTAATATAAGCAATGAATGGAGCTAAAAATGATATTGTCTTATTCTACATAAAGTAATGAAACTTTATTTTCAGTACTATCATAATTACTGAGTATTATCCTATTTGGATTTTAGACTTAGAAGCCACCGATCAAGTAACTCATTATAGAATAACTTTAGTAGATTTCTGTCGAATTCTGAAGAAGGTGAATTAGATATATGTAAGGAACAACATAAGGGTTACAGTAAGAGGAACGAACATGAGTAAATAAGTTTTGCAAGGTGGTCAAATCTTATACTAATATAGAATCCAATATACTTCAAATATTCGATGAATCTTGGTCAAAGTGCTTGTTCTTCTTAAACTATGATATAATTTGAATTTCTCTTGGCACTTTATCAAATGTAATAGATTTGATTTTTATGGATTTGGTTTGTTGGCTGAATGGTTATACAATGTTTGTCACATTTTATTATAATAATGCTAATTTTTTATTGTTTACTTCTCCTATATATATGGATACGAATGCAAATATATGACATGTTAAATTAGGGTACGTTTGGCCAAGACGGATTAAATAAATTGATTAATGATAGTTTATTAGGAACTTTCACATAAATAAAACTACTTATGTGTGTGCATTGTCTAACTGGAAAAACTACTAGAAAACCATTTGACAAAACTGTAGGAGTTTAACTTCATTTGCAATTTATTTACTTAGGTATATGTTTTCTTATGAATGTAAAGTTTATGAAGGTGTCTCATATTTCATTACTTGTGTTGATGACAATGCTCGATTTGCCCTTATTTACTTGATCTCTCATAAGTTAAAAACAATAGATTGTTTTAGACAATTATATATAATTGAGGTTGAGAATCAATTAGACAAAATGGATAAAAGTTTTAAGAACTGACCAAAGTCTTGAGTATTTGTCTGAAAAGTTTGAGGAACTAAGCAATGAAAAATGACTAATGTGGCAACTAATAATTCCAAAAACTTTGCAACTAAATGGTGTAGCAGAGAAGAGTAATTAAACTCTATTAGAATTGGTTAGGTGAACAATGGCACAAGCAAAACATTAACATCACTTTGTAATGATATGACATTAATTGCTACCTATATACTTAACCGAGTGCCTATTAAATTAGTTGCTCCCACTCCTTATGCGTTATGGTCAAGTATTAAACCTGAGTTAATTAATTGCAACCTTAGTGATTAGCAACATTTACCCCTAGCTTTTTTCATGAGTTTGAAAAATTAGGACCAAGAAGAAAGGAATGTAACTTTATCAGATATGCTAAAGACCCTATGAGTATGTGTTTATTAGGGAGGATTCCACTGGAAGATTAACCGAAATTATATCAAGAGATGTTACATTTATAGAGGATTTTTTTTTTTAATAAAGATGATGTTGATAAAAGATTTTATTTTAATGAGATGAGAGAAAAATGAGGATATGTACAACTTAATGACCATTAATTGAGTCATAAGAGATAATATCTATACTTATTCCAAACAATGGGATTAAATGCAATTGAGCTTTAACCTATTTCAGATAGTGGGAACAATGATCTTTAATAGTTTGCTTCATCCATCTCAACCTAGTAAGAGCATTGAGATTAAGTTTCAATCTATTTTGGATAGTAGTAACAATGATCCTCAATTGTATAGGAATGAACGTTTGAAAATACTTTAGTGATGTTTTAAATTGAAAATGAGGTTTTCATAACCACTCCCCAAAATGATGAAGAACCTAAAATCATAAAAGAAGTTGTCTCATTCCTTAATAAGAAAAATATTAAGATGCATTGGAAGAAGAAATGAAATACATTGAAAACAAAAAAATTCTAGGTTTTGGTTGACTCACTACAGGGTTGGAAACCAATTGAGAACAAGTGGGTTTCTTGAATCAATTGTAAGGTGAATGACTCAATAAATAGATATAATTTCACTTTATAACAAATAACTATGCCCAATGAGTAGGTATAAATTGTGAAGAATAACGTTTTTGTCATTTATAAGATTTACTTCAATATATTTGATTTTAGCTGTAGTAACATATTTGAATTTAAAATTATACTAGATGAATATCAAGACAACTTTTCTTAGTGGAGAACTTGACAAAAAAATAAATAGATCTAATTGTTATAGGTCTAAAGCATAGAGTGTGTAAGCTTTAATAACGTTATATGACCTAAAATTGTCATTCAAACAGTGGTATTTGAAATTTTATAAGACTTAATATCTTATGACTTTAAAATGATTAATCGAGCTCACTGTGTCTATGTGACAAAGTTTGATGACAAATTTATAATTTTATCAATATGTGTGACGATGTGTGGATAACTAGAAATGATTTGAAGAAAGTGATAAACATCAAAGGATAGTTACCTGCGAGATATAGGTAAGCAAATTACATATTAGGAATTAAATCTTGAAAGATTGTTCAAAGAAATTTTTGACTCTGTCATAGGAGCATAATACTTAAAAGATTCTAAAACAATCCAATATGGTTAGTTGTGAACGTATTGATACTCTTGTATCAAATGACGAATTATTGAGTTGAGAGTTATGTCGCAAAACTCAAGATGGAAGCACATAAATGTTAATAGTTACTTATTCATATGTCATCAGATGTATTATGTATATTATGGTGCGTACATGCCTAGACATCTATTTTTGTAGTTAGGCTGGTTAGTTGATATAAATCAATATTGAAAAGAGTACTGAAAAGTTATCTATAAAATATTGATATATTTAAAAGGCTATATGAATTATTGTTTATATAATTAAAGATTGAATTTGCGTTTGATTAGCTATTTAGATGTCAGTTAGGGAAATAACTTAGACCAAAGCAAATCAATTTCTGGCTATGCTTTTTTCACTCTAAAAAGGTTCATATCTTAGAGTGATAAGAAACATAAATGCATAGCTTTATCCGTAATAGAGGCCAAGTATATAGCCTGTTTAGTGATTGTGCAAAAAATTATTTAGTTAAGAAGGCTATTTGTGAATCTGAGTACATTGTTGGAGCAATAGTTGTTCATTGAAATAAAAAATTTTAAATTTTTATAAGACAATTATATATCAACATTAGACATAATGTTTTGAAAGACTCCATTTTCAAGAGGAAAATGAATGTACAATATAATTCTATGCATTGCACGGTCACTGATATTTTGACCGAGATTGTTTCAAGAAAATTATATCATGCACTTGTTAAATCTCTTGAATTATATAGACCATGATTGATAAGTTGTTAAACTTATATATTATACTGGTGGCTCAACATTGAAAACCATAAATTCAAGTGCGTTCTATATTTGAACTTGCATTTTGAAATTCTTGGGTTTTCATTATATACACATCGTTTTTAGCTCAACAAAATTATAATGTCACACAAGTTAGAGATTGGCTTACTTACATGAGCAATCGCCTTTAGTACTGAACGAACATGCAAAAACGAGACATTATTCTTGAGAAAAGTGATGTTGAGAGAGAATACCAATGGGAGACAAATTTCTCGAGAAAAAATTTATCGAAGTTAAAATGTCATTTTAATGATCCATCAAGATAAGGTTATGGATAGATATATTTGAAAATGACCGATTTAGATTCCCTATATCTACACTTGTGAATGCTAGATGTGAGTTCTTAATATGAATAAATACCTGCAAGTGTGAAGATAATTAAGAACTCAGGTTAAGTGTTGGATGTAGTAACTGAACTGAGATCTATATATTGTTAATGACATTTGAGAAAATACACATGCAACACATGATTCATACCATGTGCGCATAAGCAAAATGACCAGTTAAAATAGTGAGAGGATGAATCATTGCCCCCTCACTATGTGTGACTTTATGAGGATTATCTCATGTTAGTACCTTTTGACTCTTTATTGTTGTTCGATGTTTACTTTTAGTGTTGCTATCTTAACATGACACCTATGAGTACAAATGATTCGGTTTATGAAACATGACTAAAAAAACAACTAAGTTTAAATTTAGAATTTCAAGTATAAGAGGAAGACAAATATTATGTGTGTCCATTGGTTGGCTGATCATGTCACTTATGTGAGAGAATAGACTTAATCATGGATACATAGAAAAATAATATAATGATAAATGAGGAATTAAATGAAGCTAGAATTATTGAGTAAGTTTGGGGTGTTGTGAGTCTAGCGCTTTATTTTGTTTTAATACAATTGAAGCGACTATGTTATTCTTAACAGATGCATAGTTTTAGCTCCCAAGTATAAATTACTCGCGAGGTCGTATGACACATTTATAAGTATGAAAGTACTATCTTATGAGATTTTTGTGGATAAGTATTTGGTTCAAGTCTTCAATCATATGTGAGTGAGAGATATTAGGTTTAGGTTCACCTATCACGGGTTGATCTGATCCAATTTACTTTAACTGCGAAGGGCAATTGGTGTGACAGTTATTAGCAGTTTGACTCTTATTTAAAGTCCAAAATTGCATTCTCTCAAAAGTAATTAATGTAATATTTTTCAGAAGAAGTTTTCTTTTCTTCTTCTCCACACACAGAACCAAATTGCATAGTAATCCTTGTCTCCCAAAAGAAATGCAAATACGTGGACAAATAAAATCATAAAAATGACTCATATCAACACCTTGTATTGTGTTCAAATGAGTTTTGTCAGAAACTTGTTACAAAATTCAATATATGACATGTTAAATTGTTTCCAATGTATACAAAGACTAACAAAAAAAAAAAAAAAAACAATTATCTATAGTATTATTGACATGTTAAAAATCAAGTCACTTGGGTATACTTAAATAAATTGATTTGATTTTGATCTGCCATTCCAGAAATACCAAACTCATACGGACTTTGATCAATTGAGCTTAGGGATTAAGCCTACATCAACTATGGTTATAATTAATCAAAACTCATAACTAAATTAGGGTTAGCTTGAAGAGGTCACAATATGTTTTTTTTAAATAAAATTCTTAGAAGTTAGATTTTTTTTAATCTATGTTTTGATACACTTTTTGATTTGTTCAATAAATTCATAGAAATGGCTGCTACACGTAAGATTGCTCTAATTTTAAAAGCTTAAGTTAATTTATTTATTTTCTATAATTTATAAATATGCAATTAGTTTTACGAATATTATGCTTAATAAATATATATAAAAGAATGAAGTGTTTGTTATTGTCACTTTTTCCACCAGCCCCTGCCTCATTGTCATCACAAAAACAAGCTGCTTCCTCATTGTTATCACGAAAAGCGGTTGGATAAACTGGCTTGTCCTACCAATTTGCCAGGTTAAGTTTGTACTAATTTTTACATATAATAGAAAACCTAACTTAACTCATAGGAAATTAATAAATCTCAACAGTAAAAGGGTAATTTTACAATTCACCCCCGAAACATATTCCAAAAGTTAAATACAATTTTCTTAATGAGAAATAACTTATAAAGACAAAAAAATAAATAAATTCAGATGATGGTCCCTTAATTACAAGCATTATCCCAACTAATTGAAGATTATTTATTTATGAAAGGCGCGAAATTATAATAAATTCATATAGTTTTACTACAACTTATATAGTAAAATATATTCTATGTTCTTTGTTTGTCGGCAATTCTTCTTAAGAGATTTTAAATTTTAATTTTAAGGCGAAATGACAATTTACCACTCTAGGTTTATATGATGACAATTCTTTTTTTTTAACTTTTAAAAAGTCATATTCTCACCCGTCATCCATTTTTATTAATAAATTTAGTTTATTAATAAAAATGATGTATGTTTGAAAGGGTGAAAAAGTCATTTTGCATAGATGTTTCTATTCAGTTTTTCTTTTCAAAATGATGTATGTTTGGGGTTGAATAGTTGTTTTTAAACATATTAAAGATGTTAATAATTTTTTTAATAGCATTCTTAAAAAAATTTTAGAAAGTGTGGGGTGTTTTCAAATTTTTTAAAATTTCAATATACTCCTCAATAATATTAAAAATTATAATTGCACTTATAAATAACTTAACAAAATTCAATATTTTAAAGTTAATTAGAGTTTTAATATTTTTAGGGGTTTAACTGATAAATTTTTTTAATTTGTAAGAATATATGAATAAGTAAATAATTATATTAAGTGTTAATGATAATTTAGTAATTTTAATAATTTGGTAAATTAGTCATTTCAATGAAACCAAACATAATTCACCAATGAAATTGGACAATTTGTGGAAAGTTGACATTTTGAAACCTAAAAGTTAGAAATTCATCATTTAATCAATCATTGGGAGGGATATAGTGATTTGGTGTTATTTTAAAGATAGAGATTTATTATATAATAATATTATATATTCAAATAATAAATATTAACAGGTTTATATGTTATCATATAATTAAATAATTAAATAATTTATTTTATTTTTAAT
Organism: Mangifera indica; assembly: GCF_011075055.1. Classification (NCBI taxonomy): domain Eukaryota; kingdom Viridiplantae; phylum Streptophyta; class Magnoliopsida; order Sapindales; family Anacardiaceae; genus Mangifera; species Mangifera indica. The sequence goes on along the minus strand of NC_058150.1, from coordinate 11,449,102 downwards.
TTATGACATTAATTTTTTATACTTGCTAATACTTAATTGCTTATACATGAATTATTGATTTGATAGATATAAATCAACTCTAAGTATTACTTAGAATATAAATTTTGGAAACATAAAAAAACAACAATAAATTTGTTGATACGAACTTTTATATCATAGTCTATGCAACCGTTAAACTATGATATAAATTCAATTTATACAACATATAATAAGGTACAAATCCATTTATTGGTGAGTAAGACAAATAATAAGATTAGATTTGAATCGAGCTTGATTTGAACAAGCCTGAAACAACTCACACATAAACAAGCTCGATCTCAAGCTTTATATACTTAAAAAAACGAGCTCGAGGCCAAACTCAAGTGTTTCCATTATAAATCATAGTTCAAAACTAAGTTAAAACCCTAGATAGATCAGATCCTTGAATTGATTACTTTAGACTAGATGCATGGCGGAGCACTTAGCATCCATCTTCAGAACATAGAAGGATAGAGTTAACTGCCCCTTTTGTTTCAAGATCGGAGCATGCCGTCATGCAGATTGGTGCTCCCAGCTTCACACTAAACTCAATGACAGATCTTCGAGAAGCTACATGTAGATAGTATGAGGAAAATGTATGCAATCGAGGTGGCTACTGTAACTTCATGCATTTGTAAAAGATTAGCAGGTTGGTTTCTATTTATTTTTCCCTTTTTTTTTTTAGATTTGGCATATATGTTCCCTCTACTAGGTGATATGGTTGTATTTAAATGCTCTTTTTGGATCAATTTAGGGACTTGAGGAGGCAATTGTTTGGGAGAAATTGGAGAAGGGGCAGCCCTGGTTGAAGTAGATGTCATGATGAAAGAGATCATCGCTACTATGATAGGGGTAGGAGGCCTAGAAGCCGAAGTCCTGGATGTAAAGGGGGATGAAGCAAAAGCCTAAGGTCAAGGAGGAATAAGAGTCCTGTTAGAGAAAGTAGTGTTGAAAGAAGGGCTAAGATTGAGCAATGGAATAGGGAAAAGGAGGCAGAATCTGGTCATAAGATTGAGAATAGTAACAACGGCAATGACAGGAACAACAATGGTTTGGCACATCATGATGATCAATATAGTGATCCTTAGCAGCAGTGACAGAGTTTCAAATTATTAGATGAGTTATTATAGTTCAATTTAGTTACAGATTATTAAAACGATGATAAAAGTACATGGATTTTGAATAGGCTCGTGATCAGGCTTATTGAGCCTACTCGAACTGAGCTCACAAACAACTCAGCTTGTAAGCGAGTCAAATTCAAGTATTGAATTGTTTGGCCAGCCGAGCCTGAGCTCAGACTCATTTCAAGCTCGGTTGGGTTTGAGCTTGGCTTGAATCCAGCCTTGGCAAATGATCCCACTAAAAATATTTCAATTTTAATTTGATTTTTTTTGATACTATGTTTATGCGTCAAAAATAATTTTATATATGATATTATTAAAATTAATTTTTAGTCTCAACATTGATTTTCTTAAATTAACTAGAAATTATAATGAATTCACTGTAAAATTTTAATTTATAAAACTTCATATATGTTTAGAAAAATAAATGGCAAGATTATATAGCGGTCTAGGGTAGTTAGCTAATCGTTTTGAGTTTGAAAAATCATTAATTAAACATATAAAAACCATCAATATAACCCTAAAATTTTATTCATCCTTCTTAGATTGTGTTGTTTCTTAGTTAATCTCTCTATATTTTATTTTTATTCAACTTTTATTCCGATAAGTTATATCTGATCTATCATTGTACAAGATGATAACAATATTGATATTACTCCATCATCCTTTTATATCTTGTAAATTCTTTAATTTAGTTTTATTGTTTAGATTAGAGTGAATTACTTTTCCCATCCAAGGTTTAGCCTTATAACACTTTTCTACCCCTAATTAACATAAAAAACATTGTTCACCAAAAGATCAAGTATAAATAACAACTTCCTAGATAAAATTAAACTTTGTTAATGAAATCATACTATTAAAGACTTAAATTATCATTTTTTCCCTACTATTTTTTTTTTCAAAATTATTATATAACCTTAAATTAATAAAAATTTAAAATAATATTTTAAATATCTAAATTATTTAAGAAGTTATTTATCATTATTATTATTATTACTATTTTTCACTCTTATTATTTTTTTATCGCTTTTAATAGATAGAGATGTTTTTATTGTATAATTATATATTATGGGTACATTGTAATTTTTAAAAATATCATGGGTCTTTAGAAACTTTTTAGGAGGTTTTTGAAAATTTTAAAAAAGTTTAGGGCCTTTTGGAAAAATTTTAATATGTTTTTTGTCCCTTAATAGTTTCAAAAATGATAATACATCTCCAAAAAATTGAATAAAATGTATTAGTTATTTTTAAGGGTTAAATTGTTATATTTAAAATGTTTATGTCAAATAGAAATTTTTATTCTTTATTTTCAAAATTAATAGATATTAAAATTACTACTTTACCCTTACATCATCAATTTTTTAAAACAAAATTTTAGTTTAGATGGAAAAATTTTATTTATGCAAACTAAGGGTGAAAAAGCTTTTTAGATCAAACCTTGTGTGGTATATGTTATTTACCCTTTAGATTATGATTAGCACCTAATAATGGCTAAAGTTGTCTCTAATCCAATAGAATTACTAATAATAGAACTTTAATAATATTTCTATTATTAGATATGTTAATATATGTTATATATATGTTAATACATCGACTTCACATGATTATACATCGACTTGTTTATATATGTTAATACTCACTATTTATGTAACTCATAAAACTTGAACTCTCAAAATGAATAATACTACACTTATACCTTTTTTTTTTTCATTATTTATTCATGCAAACTGAGCTAGGTAGAGTCAAATGAGATCAACTGCCTATCTTAACAAATTTTCAATTGAGAATATGTAAAATATAAAAACAATTCCTAAATTTTTTCATTGACCTCTTATATTTTATTATTATTATTTTATTTAACCTTGATCCCCCTAATTTTTTTTGTTAAGCCCACCATTGCGAACTCATGTGTATAAATGTGATTAGAGATTTTAAATTATAGATAAAGTAATCAATTAAATCATTTGATACAAATAAATTTTATCAATTTATGCATATAACCGGATATTGTAAAATATGATTAAATAATTTTGAAATGAGAGAGAATGTAAATAGTTATATTACTCAATTACATGTTATCAAATCAATTTATATAAATAAATTAATAGAATTTGTTTAAATATTTAGTTTTATTTCACATTTATACACATTCCTTTGTATAAAAAAGTTTGTATGAAAAGTTACTAATTGTATTATTCAATCAAATATCTATTTCACGCCCAAGATTTGATGAAATGACAATTCATACCCTTTAAGTTTCAAAAAACTAAATTTTCACACGTTATCTACTTATGTGAGTGAATATTGTTTTTTTTTTTTTTGGTTAATAACTATTTTCTCTTTTATTGAAATTACAAAGTTATTGTTAACACTTAACATAAATGTCAAATTATTAATATATCATGATCAATTTAAAAATTCATCATTTAGTAAAAAAACTATAACAAACCTTAAAATATTATATGTTGTTCAAAATTTTAAAGGTGTAAATATCATTTTTGGCACTATTGAAGGGTATATTGAAATTTTAAAAAATTTAAAAACACCCAAACTTTTTCAAATTTCCAAAACTCCTATAAAATTCATCAAAAACCTTAATATATTTAAAAATTATAATATATCATCAAACAAACCTCATTTTGGAAAAGGGAAAATAGAATAGAAAAATTTATGGAAAATGATTTTTTTTACTCTTTACTTAATAAAATTCACTAATGGAAATGGATAACAGGTGAGGATCCAGCTTTCTTAAATTTAGAGGGTGTGCATGTCAGTTTAACAAACATTGGGTGGGAAAAATGTTTTCGCCTTATTATTCTCTCAAAATATGGACTCCGTAAATTAATTTACCAAACTTTGATATCAGTATAAAACCCTAATTAATTGATTGCTTCTATTAAGATTATTATTTTCTATATCCCCTGAGATATCTGAAATTCCAAATTGCCCCACTAAGTATTTGAAATAACAATTCATCTCTTATGGTCGTTAAATGTTAGTGTTTCTGCCACCTGATTGATAGAAATGAACATTTTACAGTTAATCAATAAATTAAATGGCAATAACTTACTGGAGCACTGAAATTAGGGGCTAAATTGTTATTTATGATACTTAAGGAGATAAATTGTAATAAATTATTATTTAAAAAACAATGATATCACATAGTAAATACCCAAAACCAAAAGTCAGATTTTAGCAAGCTGTAAACCAAAGCCAAATTGCCCATATATAGACCTCACAAAAATCTATGTAAACTTCACTGAAATTAAAAAAAAAAAAAATTGATATGAATTAATAAAATTATATGTATTCAATTGATTATTTAGATGATATGTGATTATATACTTGTATAATTTTAAATTAAAAATAAAACAACATATGATTATCTAGCTGGTTATGTGTACAGTGTTGCTTTTCATACTTAAGAAAGGAAAGTGACATAGACTCTTCATTATATATCATATAAACCTTACATTAATCTATCAAATTTATTATAATTAATTAGATTTGTATTTTGATTAATAGTTACGAAAAACCTCCAATGACAAATTAATTCTTAAGGGGAGGGGGGGGGGGGGGTGTGGAATAGGACTAATAAAAAAAATTAAACACAAAATTTATCAAACTTGATTTTTACTCAAGATATCACAAACAAAAACAAATAAACAATTAAAGTATAAAGTAAAAGATAAGAGTTTAGAAAATGTTCAAGAATTTTAGAGTAGTTCGAAGCTTTTCTTTCCGAGCCTCCCACGTCCACTTCTTCAAACAATCAAGTTGAAGTTTTCATTCGAATCACTTCCAAATTATACTAATTGACTCGAGATTTCGCCCTTTTGCAGTAACGATAAAGATTTCACCCAAGTGTAATTTGAAAGAAGATTTACAAGTAGAGTATGCCTCTAATCTATACAAATGTTTTTCTTGAAAAATATGAGTTTTGATTCCTAGAGAGAGATTGAGAGCTTAGAGATTGAAATGATAGTTCTTGAAAACTTTGAACATGTTCTCTAACCCTTTTTGACTTCAATCTAACTTATTTATATAACCTTGAGACTTGAAAGATCTATTGGATTAATTTTACTAGTCGTTGATTTGTGAAAAGGATGTTTTCATTTTGAAAAACATCACAGGATAGGCATCCTTTTATGCAAGACAAACATCCTCTTACACATTCCTGTTTTGACAGCTTTGGAATAGTTGTCCAATGATCAAATTCTTGAAACATACCACTAGAGGGACAAACATCGCTTTTTCGAGGATGGGTATCCTACCTTGCTCCTTAAAATTTCTAGAAAGCATCAATCACGTGAGGACGGGCATGAGCTGAACATAGGGACAAGCATCCCAATGTGCTAACTTTGTTGACCGTCCCAATTATATTTGATAATGCATTGGAGAGGGAATGAGCATTTTATGGTTGTCATTCAGTAGGAGATGAACATCTCTTTAAGAGAGACGAGTGTCATTGGTAATTTAGAAAACATTCTTAAGAGCTCTAGACTCCTAATGACAGGCATGAGATTGGCAAAGAGATTGGCGTCTCATTGGGGGACGGATGTCCCTAACCTAAAAAATTACATACTTGCATTTTGCCTATCTTTTGGTCATTGAAATTTATGCCATGGACTTTGTTAGCACAATAATTATTAAATATCAACATTAAACTTAGCTTTAACATAGTCAAAACAATCAAGGGTCCAACAAGTTATTATTGATCCCATATTTAAGATTATTGTCATTTGAATGACACGCAATATAATTATTATTTTTCCCTTCAAAATAGCTTAGTGGTTTTAAATGTTATTTAATAATAATAAGTAATTCTTATCTTGTTTCTTATAGTAAATAGCTTAAATAAACTTTCACCAATAATAATAATAAAAAAAATAAAAGACATTCACACCAAGATTAAATTGAAGAAATTAAAAATAAAAAAAAAAAGTTGCCGTGTTGGGGAAAGGGTGGATTTGTTGAAAAATAAATGCCATTTTCAAACTCTTTTACAAATATATCATGACTCTAAATTAAATAGACTAAAATATCCGTATGAAGCCTACAAGTTTATTGATAGAGATTTTGACATAGTTTTTTTTATTCAATTTATTATTTGGTTGGTTTTATTTAATTTATTTATCAGTAAAATGGAAAATATATGACAATTTTTTATTTTAAAACCCTTAATATATATATATATATATATATATATATATATATATATATTATTCTAATACAAAGAAATATATATTTTATAAAATTTTAAGAATTTGTTAGTTGAATTTCTAAAATATTAAAGGACAATCTCTTGTATATTATCTAAAAAGTTTCATTTTATTGTTTATTATTAATAATTTTAATATATATATATACAAGTCCAAATAGAAGAAAGAGACAAGGAAAATTACAATAAGAAATCACTTTAAACTCATGCATGAACAAGAAAGGATAGCTAAGAACATTCGAAAAAGTTTTACAATAAGCATTAACTTCTCATTTAACGTGTTCACCTACACTTTCCCACTTTTTGGTACTCTTGTTTTATGCCCTTCTTTATTGCCTCTCTTTCCTCCCTCCCTCCCTGCAGTCCTGCAACCACCATTTTCAACCTCCCTTCTTTCATTTTTCACCTTCTTTTTCTTCTTTGTCATCTTCTTCATCTCAACTTTCTTTCTTTCTTTATGGTTTCTGTTTTTGAGTCAACATGCATGCATGGGAAGAGGGATGAGTGAGGCTCAAATTTAACTTAAGTTGAGGTGGATTGTTGGCTTGGAGAAGAAGTTAGTGAATGAAGTTTATATTTCTTGATCCATTGTTGCAGAAAAAACAAACAAGAATGCGTTTTCACACAAGGGTTTTTGAGAAAAATTGAAACTTTTGTTGGTTTTAATTTTGTCTCTGAAAGTGTTTTCTTTTTTATGAGATTGTGGTGGTTCTTGAGCTTCTTTTCTGACCAAAGAAGAGATTTCTCATCTGGGTTTTTGGTAATTATGGTTGTGTTAGTAGCATCTTTTATGTGTTTTTTTTTCGAAAATCTCATTCTTTCATGAATTGATGTGTATTGACATATAAGTTTGAGAAATTGAAATTCTAACCCTTATTTTAATCCGTGTATATATAAATGCCACTCATTCTAAAGCTTAAACAAATATACCACAACAGTAATCAACTTCTCCAAAATACCCCTTTTTAATCTTTCATGCAGAGATTCTCTTTCTTTTTCTTTGCAACTTTTTCTCTTTTCTTCTTCATCTTTCAAGTGATAAAGGAATCATGCAGAGAGATCCCCTCTCTTCTTCCTCATCTTCAAAAATAAAAGAAGGAAGGAAAAAATGGAATTCTTCAGATTAAGAATTCTTCAAAGTAAGGATATAAAAAAAAAAAAGCAACCCACAAAAACTCAACCACATCCCCTTTATATCTTGGAAGAAATGACGATTAAAGAAGATCATTTAGTAGGATTTAACTGGAAAAAAAAGGCCAAACGACTATTTTCCACCTAAACTATGCTGAATTCTTAAAGTTCCCCCCATTAACTATGGAAATACCGTTTACCTACCCATGAGCAGTTAAAATTAACAGTAATAAGGGTAAAATTATCATTTTTTCTATAATATTAAAAATAAACTAAAATATAATCTATTGTTGCTCCCTTAAACTTTAAAAACTAAAATTTTTCCCCAGCCTAAGTTTTAAAAAATGGCAGTTTCATCCTAGGGTTTCGTTTTGAAATCTCTGACGATATCTCTGGCTCCATTACCGATGATCTCTCCCTCCCAAAGCTTCCTCTTCTTTTGGCGATCTCTTTCCTCTCATTTGGATGCCTAATCGGTGTCAGAGAAGCCTTGGGGGACGAAGAACTTCATCAAGGCTTCGTCTTCCTATACGAAGATGAAGCTGTCGTCCCAGTCTGGGATGATGATTTAACTTTATAATGATTTCATGTTGTTAGATTGTTTAATGCTATTATTTCATGTTGTTTCTATTGTTTAAAGTTGTTATTATTGTTTAATGTTGTTATGATGGTTATAAAATACCAAAATATAGCCCAAAACAAATTTCAGATGATGAACAGGTCAGCGTTAACACCAAATTTATTTATTTATTTTCTGTTTTCTTCCATTGCACTCAATTTTTTATTTTTTATGCTTGTTTATTCCAATTTGGAGCTTGTATGTGTACTATTTTCCTTGTCTTGACAGAGAGTTACATAAAAAATAACAAAATTGCCACTGTCATTTTTTTCATTTTTTTATTGTCTTGCCTTGATAATTTTTTGTACATTAGCAGATGATATGATAGTTTAATGTGTTGTAAATACGTATATATGAAGCTTGATTGCATTGATATTGCATTTGGGGTTTAATTTGAAAAAATGGTAACGTAGTGTAATTTGGAGTTTTTATGTTTTTTAGGTTTATTTTTAGTCAGGATGGAAAAAGCTGCATTTAAGAGTCGATATGGAGGCCAATGGGTTGAAGGTGATGATAATGTCACAAAATATGTTGGTAGGAATGAGAGAGAGATTTGTATTAACACAAATGTTGATTTTGAAGGATTCATTGCAAGAATTAGTTATCGTCTAAGGCTCGATCGAAGTCAGTCAAATGTGCAGGTATTTACACTAGGTGATATGGGTCCAATGGAGATTGTAGGCGATGATGATATGGAGTTTTTGATGGTTGTAGCAAGAAGTTCACAAGGATACACAAAACGTTTTGTTACCGAGAGTCAAATGACGAAAGGGATAATCAACAAGGCAAAGATGTTCATGAGGAAGAAAGGGAAAATCATCCGATAGATGAGTGGGCACATCCACAAAGTTTCCAAGAGTTTGGTAGGAATTATGGTGTTGATGATGATAATGACGATGACATGGATGAGGATTATAAAGTAGAAGGTAATGAGGAGGAAGAGGATGATGATGATGAAGACAAAGAATTCTCAGGGTTTGATGACGACATATATGATGTTTCGAGCCAAGACATTGGTAGAAGTCAAAGTCATGCTTGTTACGATGAGGCTGAATGTAGCATAAGATATCATGGCTTTATGAATATTGGAGCATATCTAAGTCACATCCATAATCCAAATCCATTTCAATGGGTTCTTGAGCTTGCTGTTGATGTTGAGAATGCAGGTATTACTAATCGGGCAGCACAAAGGGGCAACCATTTACAAGTAATGAGTTTTTATAACTCTAAGGCAGAATTGAGAGCATTATTTTGAACGTATGCCTTTGAGACAAGAATTCAATGGAAGGTTGGTCACTCCGATAACATACGGTATGAGCTTAAGTGCGTACACCTATAATGTAAACGGTAGGCACAAGCAACGAGAGAGCAAGATGGAGACTATTGGGTCTTACGACGTATGGATGAGACGCACACTTGTCTGTGGGATCAAATATTGCCACATCACAGACAAGCTAGTGCAAAATCGTTAGGTAACATACTTAAGTCAATGTTTGTGGTTGATCGTATTTATTGACCAAAGGAAATTATTTCAGACTGGCAGATAGGTACCAAATTGACATATCCTACACGCAAGCATGACGTGCCAAAACATATGCAATAAATGTGCTATGAGGATCTCCAAAAGAGTCTTTCAGTATATTATACGAGTACTATCATAATTTGAAGCTTAAGAACCCAATAACTATAACACGTATTGATGTCGATTCGAAAAATAGGTTTAAGTTTTTTTTTCATGTGTATGGGGTGTTTTATAAGAGGGTTCCAACAATTTTGTTGTCCCGTGATATGCATTGATGCTTCACACTTAAAAGGAAAGGATCTTGGGTCTCTTTTCATTGTTGTTGCGAAGGACAGTAATAATCAAATTTACCCTCTCGCATTTGGTATTGGGCACAAAAAGGGAATAGATACATGGACGCCCTTTTTGACATACCTTAGCATGTGCATTGGTGATTTGCTGGATTTGCTATTATTTCTTATCGTCATCATTCAATAATTACGTCGGTCGCGAATGTAATGCCTCATGCTCGTTATGGGTTTTGTAATTACCATATAAAGGGTAACATGCATTCGTAATTCAAAAAAACTAAACATATTGAAGGACTATTTTGGAAAGCTGCTAAGGCATATCATTTCACGAACTTTCAAGCTGTTATGAGTAGAATTGCTAGAGTAAATCCCACTGTAGTAGCCTATTTAACCGACATTAGGTATGAAAGATAGGTACGTGCCCACTTTGGAGGATGGCGGTATAATATTATGATGACCAATATTGCTGAGTCCTTCAATGCTTTGACACGGACTACTCATATTTTGCCTATCACCATATTGGTAGAGTTTCTTTGAAGCGCAATGCAACATTGGTTTTTCAATAGGCGAAACATGGTTGGTTCATATGACTAAAATTTATTTTGACGTTTCTGTTTTTTCATCGCATTTATTTTAGTTGTTTTTTTGCAAGTGAGAGATCTCACCCGTTAACACCATGGGCTGAGGACAAGCTTGCTCGACATATGTTCAAATCTCCCAATATGGTTGTTAAACCAATTAACATGCAACAATACGAAATTCATGATTCACGACAACAAATGTTCATCGTGAATCTTCTATATCGAACGTGTGATTATGGCAAATTTCAACATTCCCAGATTTCATGTGCACATGCTGCAGCTATAGCAAGGTATAATAACTTATCGAACTGTATAGGGTAGATTAGTATATACTACTCTACCGAATATTTACGTAGGATGTACAAAGAAGATATTAATCCACTAGGGGATCAATCAATTTGGGCACCATTAAATATGTCTGTGATTTATCCTCTAGTGATGGAGCAACAAAGGTCTGATCGCCCTTCCAATCATGCAAGAAGACCTTCACAAGGAGAGGAAATTCCACAACAATATTGCAATCGATGTCATCAACCTGGTCATACTCATTTGAAATGTCAGAGTCCAGCTCCAGTATATGTGGTTAGCTCATCTCGCACACCTAGTAACACATGAACCTGAGGTTGTAGTAGTTATGGTGCAACTCATACGGCTGCATAAGTTATCATGTTGAATCTTCTATTAGGTTTTGTACATGTACACGATGACAATGGATTTTAATGTACTGCATGTTTAATTTTATGTAATTTATCTATTAGGTTTTGTACAAATTTTAATGTATTGCATTTTATTATTATTTTTGTTCAAACTCTTACATGTATGTGATGACAATAGATCAAAATAGTTGCATGGAATTACCACAACATATATTTGTTATATATTTGAATTTTTTTTCCCATACCGTGTTTCAATAAAACAAAAATAAAATACACCATACAAACAATAATAAAATGACATCATTCAAACAATAATAAAATACACCATACAAGCAATAATAAAATGACATCCAATTTATATGCATGCCCGTCCATCCATGCCTTAATCGAATTCCTCGAAGTTTGCATTTTTACAATCCAATTGGATTTAATAAATACAACCAATTTAGTAAAGTTTGCTAACATATAAATAAACTCATAAACACTAAATACTTCCTGAGGGCCCTTCCTTGGAATATGGTTGTAGCCACGCGCTTTCTTAACCTCCTGGAATGTGTCGATGTAAAGTTAAATGGCCAATCTCGATCAAGGTATTTCATAAACATAAGTAAAAAAATGTCACAGTCTTCACTTCCAACATCCTATTTTGGCACATCATAAACACACTTGTATTGTAATGTCAATGAAGTATCTGGCGGTTGAATTCCCTTTGATGTATAGAAATTACTTGCCTTCATTTGGTGTGTCAGTGTCCTAAATTGCATCAATAACTTCTTCACCCTCTCTAAGCTATTGGTATATTGGGCAGAGTCGTATACATACAACTTCCAATCATTGATATCCAATACGCCACACACCCAATGTTGGTTGTCGAAGTTAAGGGGAATGAATACCTGTCGACCAATGAAGAGAAATAAGTACTAATAATCAATTTTATTATAAACAACTTACAGTTGTACACTACCTTGTCAACACTACTCCATGGCCGAAAGAATTCAATTAACTGTTGACGTGAGATGTTATTGATTTGATCAAGGAAAAATGCGGGCCACTCCATATTTGCACCCAACTATTTAAACTCATTGTAACACTGTGGGAGAAGTCCAACAAACTGGGTCGAAATAGTCATCCAGTTACCATTTGAAAAGGATTTACGGAGTATACCCATAAAATTTTCGATATGTTGTGTACACAGATAAATCACATCATAAGTTGAAAGTGATAACTAATATGAACAAATACAAAGGAAGGGTACATACCGTGTTTTCCAACCATTGTTTTAGTGTTACAATTTGGGTCCACCATGGTTTGGGCATATACGCAGTCGTTCTAGTTGGTCCCTCGAGGAAGACACGTCGAGTAGAATTATCTGACACTTGACGATACCATAATGTGAACTCTGTATAGGACTCAGCCAATTACAGGTCCAGATGACGGTCCTCAATTATAGGCTGTTTGTTTTTTTTCTCTTATTAGGATCTATGAATGGACTTACCAACTATTTCCCTTTTCGCAATACATGTCTGAAAGCTAGCATTTTAGTTGTCGTCGGCTTCTGAACAGTTATTGGTTGGTTCTGCACTTGTTGTTGGACATCATCGTCTGATGATTCGTCTAACTAGAAAAAGTTAACAAATTTGTACTTATTATTATTTTATAATTAAGCAATTAAAAATAAAAATTAAGTAATACAACTGATTGAAAATAAAAATTAGGTATGGTGGATAATAACCTGTACTGATTCTTATGCTTGAACATAAGAATTCTCAAGTCCTGCAATTCGATTATTTAATGATGTCATTTTTTCTTGTATCTCCCGCCGAAGCATCGATGTTTATTGCTGCCATTGGTCCTGTAACTCCCCCCGAAATGTTGATGTTTGTTGTTGCCATTGGTCCTGCATCTTCCCTCGAAACATCGATGTTTGTTGTTGCCATTGATCCTGCATCTCTCCTCAAAACATCAATGTTTGTTATTGCCAATAGGATTAGATCTCCTCACAAAACACTGATGACTATCGCTCCCATTCCGCACACATCATTGCAATGTGCTGGTCCAATTACTGCTACATCTGAGAGTCGATGCCTCTTCCATGTTCTATTAAGATTTGTTAAAGACGATCGTATGAAACACCATTGTACGACATCCCGTGGACCAAGTGTCTTACAGGCTCATTTATCTAGTGCTCTCCAGAATAGGAGGCATGGGAAGTAGACCTCCGTGGTGGGAAAATAGGTACATTAGGTGTGTCCTTATGTGACTCTCGGGGGTATGTTGTGTGGGAGGATGACACCTATGGAGAGGATGTATGTCCAATACGAGATGTCCTAGGCACCACGGGTCTGGCACCTCATGATGAAGAAATTCGTACGGAAGAAGTGGAAGACAATGAAAACCCTCTAGGGACTGTCTGAAAGGCAACATGATGGTTTGACTGGATGGCATCATCATCGTCTGAATGTGTAGATGGTGTTTGTTCTCCCATAAACTCCAAAGCTCAAATATACCATTCAAAGCAACACTCAATCTTAGTCGGATGTAATGCAGTTGTAATCTCCTCTTAGAACATGAAAGAAATTTATAAAAATTAATGAAATACAAAACGAAATAATAAAATATAAATGAGCAACATACCGGAGAAACGTCCCAAAGTATCGATATGTCATCCCATGTAGGTAGTACAACTGTTTTCCATTTTGGGATACGGGGGATTCGATCATTTGCTTCCAAACGGATATAAGACGATAGATTTTAAATCATCTCATAAATCCAATACTACATAATGTACAACATTTATGGTTAATATTTACAATAGTCATTATGAATGTAAATTTTATCTATTATATGATACTTATTTGGAAAGTAATCGGATATCCCAAAATACTGTAACTGAAAAGTGGGAACGGACTTGTGTACGACGGTTTGACTGGATGGCATCATCATCGTCTAAATGTGTAGATGGTGTCTGTTCTCCCAGAAACTCCAAAGCTCAAATATACCATTCAAAGTAACGCTCAATCTTAGTCGGATGTAATGCAGTTGTAATCTCCTCTTAGAACATGAAAGAAATTTATAAAAATTAATGAAATACAAAATGGAATAATAAAATATAAATGAGCAACATACCGGAGAAACGTCCCAAAGTATCGATATGTCATCCCATGTAGGTAGTACAACTGTTTTCCATTTTACGATACGGGGGATTCGATCATTTGCTTCCAAACGGATATAAGGCGATAGATTCTAAATTATCTCATAAATCCAATACTACACAATGTACAACATTTATGGTTAATATTTATAATAGTCATTATGAATGTAAATTTTATCTATTATATGATACTTATTTGGAAAGCAATCGGGTATCCCAAAATACTATAACTGATAAGTGAGAGCGGACTTGTGTACGACGGGTAATGTTCAACACAATATTGATATTTGTTATGTATACCTTTTTGTATCGAGTCAACTGTTTATTCCATGTCAGTGTTCCCCATGGGCATCAACTAAATGCATCTAAATTGTTCGCTAAATGCAAAAAATGATTAGATACTTTGGTTCTGTTGTCAGCCTCTAATAATCTTGTAAATGCGTAATACAAGACTGCAAACTTCACTGCATTATCATCATTGTCTCCCCAAACTTCATTGTCGAATGCTTGCTCGATCTCCCCATGAGATAACAACCTATGAATGTTCGGAAAGTATTTCTCTCTCAATCGAGGCGTATCCGTGCAATCAACGTAATTGGACAAGTCCATGTCCTCCCCGAAAATCAAATCAGTCATGAGTGCAAACTCAACAGGGCTAAATTGGAATTCAACACCATTTATTTTGAACCACATTTCTTTGTCTGGGTTCTCATGGTTGATCATACATAATAACATTGTTTGAATAAAAATGACACTGAACCGTGGCTTCGCCAAATCTAATAAATGTCCAAAAAAAGTTGTTTGAAAATGGCTCTTTGAGTAAATGATAGTTTATTCCTAATTATACTCACAGTGTCTATTTTTGTCTGAAGCGACATGTGTACACGGAATCTGTATGCATCGTGGAATCTGTACGCCCCCTCTTGATGGTTGATTACAAATGTCTGAAAATATATATTAATTCCTTAAATTACATTAATGGAAGAAACTGGATTATTATTATTAAATTAACTATCTTGTGATAGATGATAAATTTTAGTTTTCTATTTTTTCTTATAACTAGAGAGCTAATTTGTTGTAAATTTCCCCTCAACATTATAGCGATTTTGTAAAATGAAATGCATCTTTTTCAATAAGGTAGATGTCACAATAAAAACATAGCATGTATGCAAAACAACGTAAACTGTACAAACATGTCTTAAAAATTCAAAAAGCGATAACACACCAGATTCATGTATTAAAATTTATACCGCTTTAACATAACACAATTTCTTCTTCACATCACTGCAATAATCATTTATGCACATACTATATAGATAGAAAGATATAACCAAAAAAATAATAATAATTAAAAAATGGGCTAAAATGTTTTATACAGGAAAAAGGGTTATTTTGGTTAATTTCCTGTAAAACAAAAAATTTATCAATTTTGTTATCAATTTAATTTTTTATATTTTTCTTCTACATTTTAAAATAACTGTAAATTGACACATGATAGGTTTTAAATTAGTCATAATTAAATATATGTATCCTTAGAAAATGCACGTTGAACAAACTTAAATTTCATACAACTAAAGTCAACCAAGAAATAATTTACATTCTCAATACAGAGAGAAAGAATAATTTAATTCTAAAAGAAAAATAAAATCTAACTAAATGCAAAAATCGAACCCCCAACAACTTGACTTCATTTCCCTCAAACATAGACACAAATTATAAAATTGTTTCCTTAGCTTAAACCATTAACTAATTTACTTTTGCAGCAAAATGAAATCAAAATTCGTAAAATTCCACTGAAAAAGGAAAAACAAAAAAAACCATTAATAAATAAATAAATAAATGCGCCAAACCCACAAAAATTGCTGCCAATGAAAAATGAAAAAGGACAAAATTGCTAAATTATGCTAAACTACATAATCTAACCTACAAAATCTTTGATCATATTATTAATCAAACCCACAAAAAAAAAAAACCTTTGAAAATATATATTATTAAATTTGATACAATGAAACCTAACCTATCTTCCTGTCATTACGTTGATAGTATCGATGTTCGATGAAACTATTTATTGGATTTTCTTCAGAACGAGAAAATAACCTGAAGCAAGCAACTAAACACTTTTGTGGGAACTATGGAAGTAAGCAACTAAAAACTTTAGTGGGAAAAAAATGAAAACACTTGCACATATATATTTCCAGTCAAGCAAATGTTCCACGGGAAAAGTAAGAAGGAGAGCATGACAGTGAATATATTCAGACAAGGCAGCCAGTGAATTATTCATGTCTATAATTCAACTTTATGTCAGTATTCATTATTTCATTTGGAAATATCGGAATTTATTTAAGTAAACCAACATATTGTTAAATATTGTAATTTTCATAATATTGTTGATTAGCCAATTGGTTCAACTTTAAAAATGAAAAAACTGTTAGAAAACTGATTTTGATTGGAAAGATTTGGAAAAAATAAAGGGTTGGCCACACCTTATTATTGAATTTTGGCTTAATTTATTTATATTTTAAAAATACATTTTTTATTTTGGCTTAATTTATTTATATTTAAATAAAAATATATATATTTTGTTTAAAGTAAATATTTATATTGTTATGCATGTATAAATTATTGTTTTCTATTTGTTGGTCATATATAAGGTGAACATGTTGATTAAGGACTACTATCTAAACTATAAGATGAATCCAGTGCATAACTTTTTCACTCATCTTGGTGTCATGCATAAGAGATATTATGATTTAAAAGACAAGGGCATAAAATTAACTAAAAATGAGAGGATATCTAGATTACTAAGGTCATTACCAGATTATTGGACTTCAATAATTTCTGATCTTGTCCGAGATAAGAAATTCAAGAATTATTGGTAATGTGTGGATAAATTACAGCTCGCTGAAGAACGCAGAATGGTAATGAATTTAAGAAAGTCAACATCTCTCTCTATTTTCCCAAATCAACGAAGTACAAGACATGTAAGGTATTGCAAGCATTATAATAACTTTATCTTAGATAAAATTACTCCTAATATTATTAGAGATAGAGAAAATGTCTTTTTTCAATCTAATTGGTGGAGATCGAATCCATATAAATATAGAGAGCGGTTGATTATCAAGATACCCTGCTTTAAATTGTACAAATCTCAAGCCAAAGATGGTTCAGAAGTTGGTCATAGTAATTGAATTTTATGTTCAAATTATGAAAATGTTAAACTTCATATTGATATAATATAATATATTTTATGGTTATTTGTGAGAATTCTAAGACTGGTGAAAATATAATATAATATATTTTATGTTCAAAAAATTATTAATAATAGTAAAAAAATGGTTGGCGTCTACCATTTAATTATAATTATATTATAATATATAATATATAATATTATAATATTATATATTATATAAGGGTTGGCATTATAATTAAAAAAATATAACAGGGGTTTACCAAGTTAACTTTTTACGCTATCCCTTTTTTACTTTTTTTTTTAAGTTAAATGACAATCTTATTTTTTTTCAATTAAATCCTTAAATGTCAATTTTTTATTTTTTTTTTCAGTTAAATCCTACTAAATGATCTTCTTCAATCGTCATTTCTTTCAGGGTATAAAATGGATGTGGTTGAGTTTTTGTGGGTTGCGCTTTCTTTTTATATCCTTACTTTGAATAATTCTTAATTTAAAGAATTCAGTTTTTTTCTTACTTCTTTTGTTTTTGAAGATAAGGAAGAAGAGAGAGGATCTCTCTGCATGATTCCTTTATTACTTTGAAAGAAAAGGAAGAAAAGAGAAAAAGTTGTAGAGAAAAAGAGAGAGAGAATCTTTGCATGAAAGATTAAAGAGGAGTATTTTGAAAAAGTTGATTACTGTTGTGGTATATTTATTTAAACTTTAAAATGAGTGACATTTATGTATACACAGATTAAAATAAGGTTAAAAATTTCAATTTCCCTATAAGTTTTTGTATATAGTGTTTCTTCTCATTGTTCTCGTTTGAAGCTTAGGGTGCAAAATGAACGATACTGGAGTTCCAGTTTTTCTTCTAAATCTAAGCATTCAAAGATTGTAGCTTTTGTTACCTTAAATCTAAAACAAAATTATGCAACTTAGGAGCTGTATGTTAATTTATTTACATTGTTGGAGGCCAGTTGTTTAAGTTATATGGTGTGGCTGGAGGATTCGTTCATCTTTGAACGAGTGAACTGGTTTGTCTGATGGAACTTTTAAGCTTTGTGGCGAGGTATTGCCCCATCTGGTTATTTGAAAATCAACACTTGTAGAGCAATATTTCCTGTGCTTGTTTTGGTTTTATCAAATTTGTTGTGCTTATCGATTGGATTGGATTAGAAGGGTGACAATTGCAGTCCAAGCAGCTAGAGGAATTGAATACTTGCATGGATGTACCTGTCCGCCTATGATTCATCGCAACATCAAGTCATCGAACATCCTTATCGATGAAGAGCACAATGCTCGAGTCGCTGATTTTGATCTCTCTTTGTTGGTACCTGCAGATAGTAGTTCCCCTTTAGCTGAGCTTCCTGTCGGGACTCTTTGATATCTTGATCTTGAGTACTACAGGCTTCACCGGGGTTTAGGGTTTAGGGGGCGAAAAACCATTGATATGGGATATAATGAAGGCAATATAGTTGAATGGGCAGTTCCTTTGGTCAAAACTGGAGATTTATCAGCCATTCTTGATCAAGTCTTGAAGCCTCCAACTGATGTTGATGCCTTGAAACGGATTGCAAATGTGGCTTGCAATGTGTGAGGATGAGAGGGAAGAAGAGACCATCAATGGATATTTCTCAATGATTTAGTTGAGAAATATGTCATGCGTTGGAGATGGGCTGAGGAGTTTAGACGAAGAGATTGGACCTGCATCTCCTCAGGAGAAGTTCTTGCAGCAAAATTTCTAGAAGACATTGAGGCTTTGGGAAGTGACGAGAAAAAGATGCAATTTTCTGGATTACTTGTAGTGCTACAACTGCTATTAGTACAATACTACTAAATCTTATTTATCAGTTAAAAATATTCACTGGTTTGAAGCAATTTCTTATCAAACATGTTTTTGAAGATTAGGATCTGCCATGATCAGGAACGGATTCTGTCCAAGGGTGGATAAAGCTGGTTGATTTGAACTCGAATCCATGTTCTGAGTTAAACCTTCAATTTAGCTCAACTTCAAGAATTAGCTGGTGAACCACCACCTCTAATTCCATCCAAGCTACTTGAGCTTGAATTCAAACTTGAATCAAACTAACATTATCAAATTGGAATTATCCAGTAGATTGAATTATGTGTTTGTTTTAAAGATCCCTTCAATCTAAGAATATCTTGAAGAGAAGTTACCGGAATTGAATTTATCCTGCAATTGCTATGATACATGAACAAAAATGATATATAACTGCTAGATAAGTGTTCCATAAAGAATAAGGTAAGCAAAAATAGTTTTCTAAACCTTTAATGTCACAGTGAATCCAACTTACACTAGTAAAAGATTTGATAACAAATACCTAAAAAAAATCCTTACCAAATTTGAAAACTCAACAAAAAATTACAGTGCCTCCAAATTCACTATGGTAATTTTCTATGGACATTTACAAAAATTTACATCATGTACCAGATCAGTTGATGAAGTCATCTTCAAAAACACCAAAAATTGTACCGCAAAATTTCCTTGGACGAAAATCTCCTATAAATGAAAGCTATACTTTTGATTTCTGTGAGATAGAGGGTGGGGCAAATAAACAGATTATGTGATCCAAAACTCTGTTATTCTTGCAAAAGCAACTGTACTCTTCCTCAATTATAGCGTGGTGACGAATTGATGAAATGCTGATGAGAACTGTAAACTTCGTCTAATTCCAGAGGTAGGGCTTTCTAAATTGAGTCAAGATTGCATCTGACAGAAACTTGACGAGATCTTCCTTCTGAACCTCCTTCTCCTTCTTGACTTCCAGATGACGTACCTGGCAATGAATATCAATTCCATCTTCACACGATCAGAATGGTTTAGATATCTTATGGGTATATGTCATCAAGTCGAAAATCAAGAAAGGGGAAACAAGGGTATTAGAAATAGGAGTGGATTTGAGCCAAACTAATCTCGAGCTTGGACTTGCTCAAGTTCAATTCGGCTTGAGGGGGTCAAGCTCGAGCTAGCTTGGCTCAAATCCAGTTCTAATTAGAAATGCATGTCAAGACATAAAAATCCAGCAAACCACTTTCTTTATGAAAGTGTTGGAGTATCTCTTAACTTTAATATGACACTCATAAAATTAATTTAGCATCTTTTCCGTGGAAACACTAGGGAATTTCAGAGAATAAACCTTAGTAAAATTAAATATGCTCTGACTTTAGTATTACCTTAACAAAACCTGTCTGAGATACACCCATGTCTGTTATGATGACAAGACATTTTATATCATGCTCACTTGCATATTCATACTGTTCTGTAAGACTTGGATCAGGCACAGGAACAAATTGAGCCTGACGGAGATAAGTAATCAGTAATCAACTGGCAATTTAGATACTTCCAAGTGACATAAGAATTGCAGCTTACATAATACATTACAGGATAACTTTAATTACCAACCTTGATATTCTCCTCCCATAGTTCAGCAACTAGTTCCATGCGCTCAACCAATAAACCCCCTCCTCCTCTGGAACAAACAAGAACACTGGTGCTGGTTTCAAATCTGTAACAGATGACAGAAAAATGATCTCAAAGGCCTTACTAACAAACTGGAACTCTAAATGGAAGGCTCAAGTAAAAAAGGATCATTAAGTCCAAGCAAACTGCACCTGTAATGTTTAAAATCAACTTGGGAAAGCTGAATTATTGTCTCCAGTGCAAGACTGATGCCAACAGCACCTGGAGGATTTGTTGTTCTCTGCAAAAAATTATATTAGCAATATAGCAGTAAATTAAAGTATAAAGTTGTAGATTTTCATGGATTCAACTATACATATCAGCTTGGTCCTGTAATTTATAATTTTTATTTTACAGATGGCATTGTTTAGTTCGAATCTGAAATTAAAAGCATCTTCTACCTTCACCAAATAAAGCATATCCACATTTATTAAAAATAGTCATTTAATAATAATGGGCCTGACGGAAATAAGATTTATCAAATATGTACTTTCAAAATACACGGGAGATTCATTTTAGAACTCACTGGGAGAATGCTGAAGAACCACTTCAACCAATGACTTTCACTTATTCAGTTTTGCCTTTTCTTTTACTGATCAGCAACAAAGGCCGTGCTATATTTCGGCCTAATCTATTACCTTTTACAGTACACAGCACATCCAATTTTCAAAGGCACTTTCTTAGTGACATTCATGTTGTGCACCAAGTGCCCAAGCATAAATTATTATGTCTTAAAAAAAGGTAAGTAGGCAAAAGAACTCACAGGTGCATAGCCTATATATTCGCGATCCCACATCTGATGAAGCAAATAGTCATAGCGGCCACCAACAGCAAGCAATGTACCTTCAACAAGTGATCGATGATTGTTGTCCTTCATTAAGAAAATCTGGGCAGGGAAAGGTTCCACTGGGTTAGAGAAATATATCGGCAATGGTGATTTTTTTTTCTGTACAATGCTTTTTAGATGGATCTACCCATCTGATTTATAAGCACAAATCAGATCACCAAGAAAACATTACAGAAACAAACATATTACTGCCACAATCAATCTGAGATGCCTATTAAAATAGATATTACATGATATGAAAGCATGTTAAATAATGCACAAATTCATATCTGAATGGTGACTAAGAATTGATTGTGAAATATAACTTTGAAAATTTTCGTATTCTTCATAATGAATAGGATACATGTATATATATTGTCACAATCTACTATAATTGGAAAAACAATCAACTATCTTCCTATTTTATAGATTCTAATCCTAATAAAACTTTTGACTTTCATCCTAATATGTTTGTGCAACTCATATACAGCTCAATACTCACCCTCAAGCTGGAGTATGTAAATCATGTGCACTAAACGTGCTAAAAATAAAACCAATACAAGAACCACTGAGATATTTAGTGAGAATATCTGTAAATTGGCTCACGTGACTAGTACTAACACAACCAAACTGAAATTTTTCTCGAATAAAGTGACAATCAATCTCTATATGCTTAGTCCTCTCGTGAAACACTAGGTTGGAGGCAATATGAAAAACAACTTGATTATCACAGAGTAATTTCATCTATGAAACTTCTATAAATTTCAACTTTTGGATCAACTATTTTAACCAAATAAATTCACAAATTGCTAAGGTCATGACACAATACTCTGCCTCTATACTTGATCACATAATGACATCTTGCTTCTTACTTTTCCAAGATACCAAGTTTCCTCCAACAAAAACACAAAAACCCAAAGTGGAATGTCTATCAGGTGAAGTACTTGTCCAATCAGCATCAGAGTATCCGACAATCTGTGTATGACCTTGGTTTTCATATAACAACTCTTTGTCTAGTGCACCTTTGATATATCTCAAAATTTGAATCACTATAGCCCAATGACTCACAGAGATTGTAAAAACTAACAATGCTAACAGAGAAAGAGATATCAGGCTGGGTGATGGTCAGGCAATTAAGCTTACCAACCAGTCTTCGGTATCTTCCAGGGTCTGTAAGAGGCTTCCCCTACCTAGGTAAGAGCTCGGAATTAGGATCCATAAGAGAGTCCACTATTTTGCAGTCTAATATCCCTGTTTCTTTTAGAATATCCAATACATATTTTCTCTAGAAAATGAAAAACTGGATTGAGCAACCTCTATACAAAAAAAAAATCTCAATAATCCCAAAGATTTGGTCTAAAAATGGCTGAATAAATGTTTCTTCAACTGCGCAATACCATCTTGATCACTCCTTGTAATGACATTAATATTAACATAGACAACTAGATAGATGTACTTTCTTGGTTATATATGTCTATAGAAAACAAAATGATCAGATACACATCAAACCATGCCAAATTCTTGGATGATAGTACTGAAGTGTCCAAACCAGGCACGTGGGAACTGTTTCAATCCATAGAAAGGGTGATGAAGTTTACGTACCAAGCTAGACTCCCTTTAAGCAACAAAGCCAAATAGTTTTTCCAAATAGATATCTTCCTAAAGCTCACCGTGAAGAAATGCATTTTTAATGTCCAATTGAAATAGAGGCTAACGTCTAATGGCAACTATAGATAAGAGCAGACGAACAGCTGACATCTTAGCCACAGGGGAAAATGTGTCATAATAATCCACCCCATACGTTTGTGGATACCCTTTTGTCACCAATCGTGCCTTCAATTGATCAACTTGATCATCTGGACCAACGTTGACAATATAAATCTAGCAACAACCAATAGTCGATTAACCTAGAGGCAACATAACTAAGTCTCAAGTATCATTATTATGCAAAGCAATCATTTCTTTAACCATCATCTGACGCCACCTGGGATCAAATAGTGCCTTGTGAACATTAAAAGGAATGGAAACAGAAGAAAGTGTGGACACAAAAGCACAATACGATGGAGATAAGCAATGATAACTAAGAAAATTATAAATGGGATAAAGGGTGCCAGTGGATTGCATACCTTTACGAATGACAATGGGAAACTAATCATCAAGAGGTAAGATTGCAACAGACAAGGAATTTGAAGCAGGAAGTACACCATTGAGAACCTCAGGAACACTAGCAAGAACAATGTCAGTACCTATAAGAGAACCATGAGCATTATTTGTAGGAGGAGGAGAATCTCCTGTAGGAGAAAAAGACTGTTGAACGAGTACAAACTCAAAAAAAGAAGCAATTTAAGAGATGGGAATGACCTCGATTATAGTCTTTTCCTCGTAGAGATAAAGGGAAGAAGGGAGAAGATTAAAAAAAGGTTACATCAGTAGATATGAAATATTGATGTGTTTTGGGAGAATAACACTTATACCCTTTTTGAAGACGTGAGTATCCCAGGAAAATACACTTGGGAAACTTGGCAAACAGTTTATTCTGATTAGGAGAAAAAATATGAACAAAACACGTGCAACCAAAGACACATGGAGGAAAAGAGTATACTGGTAGGGAAAGGAACAAAATAAAATAAGGTACCTTATTTTGTAGGACTAAAGAAGACATCCGATTAATCAAGAAACAAGCAGTCGGCACAACGTCTACCCAAAACAAGAGAGGAACCTAACTATGTAAAAGTAGAGTGCGGGTAGTTTCAATAAGATGTCTATTCTCATGCTTAGCAACCCCATTTTGTTGTGGGGAGTAAACACAAAAGGATTGATGAAGGATTCCCTGGAAAGACATAAATTTAGTAAAGGAAGTAAAAAAATATTCCTGAGTATTATCACTTTGCAATACATGAATAACAATATTAAATTGAGTCTTAATTTCAACATAAAATGATTCAAATATAAAATATAACTTTGAATGAGATTCATTAAAAATAACTAAGTGCAACGAAAATAATCGTCAATAAATGTGACAAAATACTAGAAACCCAAAATAGAAGAGACACAACAAGGACCTCACATATTTGAATGTATTAACTCAAAAGAGGACGTAACCTGCTTATTGACATGCTTTGGAAATGAACTACGGAAATGTTTTTCAAGTTGACAAGACTTACAACTTAAAGAATCTAAATTAAATAGACTTGGAACCATTTGCTGAAGCTTGAATAAACAGGGATAACCCAAACGATTATGAAAGAGAGTTGGAGACTTAGGGATAGTGCATGCTATAGGTGTAGATGATAAACTGAGATGATAGAGGCTCTATGACTCATAACTTGTGCCAATCAACCATCTAGTGCCTTGGTCCTATATAACAACAAATTTATTATCAAAAGTAATAAAACAATTTAAAGAAGCGTAAGTTTACTAATAGATACAAGATTAAAAGGACAATTAAGAATATAAAGAACAGAGTCTAATGGTAGTAAGGGAAGTGGATTAGCACAATCCACTGATTTAACAGCTATTTTGGCCCCATTAGCTAAGGTAACTAATGACAAATATATAGCATTAGTAAAATGAGCTAGCAAATGAGGGGTACCAAAAATATGATCAAAAGCACCAAGAGTATCAGAATCAAGGACCAAGGCCCTAGAGGAGAAGATTGAGTAAGACATGCAACGGAACTACTCGAGTGAGCAATAGAAGCAACAAATGAGGAAAACTGCTTATTTGCCTAATACTTGAGATATTTTTCATACTCAGCACCAGTAAAAGTCAAGAATGGCTGAGTATATTCTTCAAATGTTTCAAAACAAAGATCAGGGTGATCAACATGAACAATATTGGTTGCCCCAATAGGTTCACCATGCAATTTGTAGCATTTCTCATTGGTATGCCCCTATCGATTACAGTAACTACACCTGAGTCAACTCCCTCTGCCATCACGATCTCTCTACTCTCCTCTAGTAGTATTTTGATTTTGAGAAGCCAAAACAAAAGAGTCTACAATAGGAGATCTTGTCACAATGCTAGGTGAGGAAGCACGTAGTAGTCAAGTGAACACTTCATCAAGAGAAGGCATAGTAGCACTAGCCAAAATCTGATCTCTGATTGGTGTAATATCAGGGCTTATAACAACAAGAGTTAGAACCATGAAGAACTTGCCTCGTTGTGCCAAATCTTCTGCTACAGACTTACCAGTGGGCAGTAATAAATTAAATTATGCTTTAAGAGACGCCATTCTACCACAGAATTTTGACATGCTCATATCTTACTGTCTCAAATTTACCAAACTTGACACAATAAAATACAACCTTTGAATGTCATTAGTATAAAGCAGTTTAGCCTAATTCCATATCTCAACTCATGTTCTATATGTTTTATAAATCGAATGAAGTTGATAGTCAATCGTTTGCCACAGTAAACTACATAACAAAGCATTCGCCTTAATCCAGGTGGTTTTATCAGTTGTCACATCTTCAATCTTAGTAGTCAAGTGACCTTCAAAGCCTTGTCCCATACACCATAATTCAATAGAGGTAACTCATGAAGTATAGTTGACACTCCCTATCAACTTATCGATTGTGATTGCAAAAAGAGAGAGAAAAGAAAAAGGACCTGATTTAGAGCTTGATGTGTCAAATGACATGATTAAGCCAAAAGAATAGACCATCTTGAGAAAATCTGAGTTGGCAAGGGGAGGTGAGAACACAGCCCAGAGAGAAGGGAAAAATCTTGTAGAAGCGGTTTTCCGACGATGATAGAGACGGCCGAAAATGAACGTGTGTGACTAATCAGAAAAGTTTCATCAACACTGTCTGAAGATAATGGTGCTGATAGTGTGGTCCCATGCACGCCGGAAAAGCAGATTAGAGATAACGCCCAAGGAGGAAACAACCAACGTGTGCAACAGATTCTAGTGAATAATGGTAAGGTTACCACAGAATGACTCGTCGGCATTGTTTGAGTCCATTGGGAGAGGTGGTGTCTTCGCACGTTCGCCATAGAAGGAGATCAATCATGAAAGTTACCGAGAGAACTAACAGTACGTGGAGGTACGTGTAACGATGAATGTTGATGCTTCTTCCAAGGGTTCGACAACGAGACAATTTCAATCACAATGGTGTAGACACGACCATTAGAAAAGGACAAAAACACGGTGGTCGAAGTAGGCAACTAGAAAAATGACTTGGAATTATCGAAAAACGGGTTAGGATCACCGGGAAAAATTTAAAAGCTTAATATAAGCTCTGATACCATATGAAATATAAGTTTGAATAATTTCTATATTCTTCATAATGAAGAAGATACACCTATATATATTATTACAATCCACAATAATTGAAAATACAATAAACTACCTTCCTATTTTATAGATTCTAATCCTAATATGGCCTATATAACTCATATACAACTGAACACTAATAATTAAAATTACTCAACGAGTTGCTTTTTCTGCGAAAATGAAGTAACTGCCCATGAATATATATATCCATCTCTGTAATTGACCTCTTCAACAGAAACTTGCTTTCAACAAACAAAATAAAATTAGATCCAAAATCCACAGTTTTTAATAGCAACAGTTTCCAGTTTCACCATGGGTTTACAAAATTAGACCAACTATGAAACAATTAGAATTTAAAAGGCTTATTAGGTCTTTTTAAAAAATCAAGAAAAAACAAAATGCTAATCTCTTCTATAATGTTTTCACCAAACAACTTTTGTACGCAAATTATTTTTTTAAAAAAAGATTATTCTAAATTCTACAACAATATATACGAGTCCTACACAAGCATGCAAAGCAACCCCGGGGCAGCAGCCTCATCCCAGATACTTGGCATTGACAAGTAAAATTCTCCAATTTTCCCCTTTTAGTTTTATATGTCATCTTGTACATCATCTTTCTTTCTCCTAACACGGAAAGTGTTAATGAAAAGAATAATTAAATCAGGCCATCTCTGTGACAGGTAAATGCCTTTTTTTCTCCTAAAGTTGTTGGAATTATTCGTAATAAGATATTGGTTATAGTTGAAAAGGTCTTATCAATAAAATTTTCATTTATCTGCAATCTAGGCATAGGTAGAAATCCATTATAAAATTCTTTTCATCATCTCTCGTGAGAAAATGATCCCACAAACCAAGGAATTGTGTTGTATGAACTGGATGCATATATGCTAGTAAAACCATAATAGTGTCCATCCACTGTCACCAGGGCTAGTGGCGTGGGAAAAAGAACAAAGTAAAAACAAGAGATCTTGCACACATGTTAAGGAGAAGACAAACTCCTACAAAATGAAAATCTATGAAAAATTGTAGATGTTAGATCAAAGTTGACAACTTGGCATTTTCGTTTTACAATGCAGTGGTTTATTATTTAGGAATTTCTATCAGGAATGAAGAAAGAATCACATCATCAGGTTTACTTCTTATATTAGGTTATTAGCAATTAATTAGTTTACCTGAAAGAACAAATCTCTATGATAATTCTCTGTGGGTGGCATTAGAGCATCTATATAAACATGCTTTTCAATTCTCCACACTCTCAAGTAGCTAAAGAGGTCAGACAGCTCATCAAGTGCCTTGCGTGTAGGTTTATCTGCAGTGCTCTCAAAATGAATGACACATACAAATTTCCCCCAAATAATGTGAGTAGTAAAAAGATTACCAGCTGGCAAAGCACCCCTCAATCGAGGAAGAGCCTGGTCTGCAACTCCACAGAACCGAAGAGCAACAGTCTGTAACCTATTTACAACAGCTTCAGCTAAATTAAGTTCCTGAAATAAGTAAAATTTAAGCGAGATCAATTACACAAATAAAAATATATAATCAACAAATGAACATCGTTTCATCTCCTTCAAATTGAATAAGACATCTAAATTGTGTTTGCTTATCACTTTATAAGAATGCAATGCTAGTGCAAAATAATTTAACTTTATTATGCATACAAATGAAACTATAGGATCCAGTTGCTCATGCCAACCAAATTTTACCTCAAATTTTTTTAGATGCTCAATCTGTTAATCAAATAAAATTGAAGTTCGAGTTTTCCCCCCAAATTTCTTTAAATGCATAGACAAAAAATAACTTGAATAATGCTGCAAATATTACCAAGTTTTTCAGCTCAAGAAAAATTAGTGCGTTAAACTAACAAACTCAACTGAGTAATAATAAGTTATCACTTGCTCCTAAAATAAGTTATCAATGTTTCAAAAGGATTTCTCAAGACTTGAGTCATCCTCAATTATTTAATAGCTTTTACGAGGTTTATCCTCACCTACATGGATGTATCACATGAATCAATTTTCTCCACTTACATTCAACACTTGACGTATCCCTTTTATTTCTTAGTACTACTTAATTTAGTAATATCTAATTCTTTGATGCCCCTACTAGCTATGACAAATTTGCAGATAATCTTAAACGGAAAAAAGTTAATCTACTAAGAAGTAAAATTTGGTCCTCCAGTGCTAGTTTATAATGAGAAACATAACAGGGTGCTAAATGCAAAAGATTACACTTTTCCTCAAACCTGCAAAAGTTGGCGTCTGATTACCCTCCACTTTAGCTTTCGATTAGATGATTGAGGACTCAAGGAAACCATCAAGGAAAGCAGCTTTATTTGGAAACATAAAAAGCATCAATCAACCCATACTTAACATACTGAACACTACAGATATTAAATGTATCTTAAAAGATATACCTCAGCTACTTTCTGTCTATGCTCAGCCTTGATTCCAACCCAGGACCAAATTGCATCCAGTAGGTTCCCGTGATTGAGATGAATATCACATGACTCTGCATGAAAGAACCGGGTTACAATGTCCACTGTCACCTGCAAAGCAAGTCAAAAGTTGAAATTAAAAAGATGAATTTTTCTTGAGACCTTGCAGTTAATTAAAGCTAATCATTGAAAGGTTAAAGACTAGTTGCCCCCACAACAAGCTTGTTATTTATCAATGTTTAAAAGGGTAATATCTTGCCCATCCATGGCAACAACTGATGCTGATGTGGATGGATTGTGTAAAGATTTAATTTGACTATAGGTCATTTTCTATTATTAATACAATTATGCAATTTCTGTAGAGTTGTGGACAGGACTTGTACAATTCTGTGCAAGAGTTGTTTCAAATCAGTCATACATATTAAATAACTATATAATCATTCACATATAAAAGGTTCTTGGAAACTAATATTACTTATTTTGAGAGTTATATAATATTGAAAAGATGTAATTCACATAGTCATTAATGACCTAGTCAGGTTCACAGAATTTGCTTACTCAATGATTTTTTAATTAACAAAGAAGACTTCAGAATCTCTACCTCTGTCAAAGTCAAATTTAATATATAAGAATTTAACCAATTGCAGATGAAATTTATTTAAATCAGTCATACATGAGAGTTAAAATATAATTTTCAGTTTTTTAATGTAGGAACTCCTAAATCAATCAATAGGTTTCACACAAATGCTACTTCTATACATATGGTATAGATTTGCAATCATAAGGAGTGAGAGGCACTGTATAATGAGACAGAGAACCGCACCTTGAGAATCTCTGCCTCTGTCAAAGCTGATGCACCTCCAATAATGTCAAAATCACCCTATTATCAATTAATAATGTTATAAAGAGGAATTCAGCAAACATCAATTTTAAGAAGCAAGTAAACCCAAAGGCATTAAATTAATCCAAAATTATGTTCCATTTGACTTAGTAAAAATAAAAGAAGAATGTTTGAAATAGAGTGTTTAAGGTTATACCTGAAGATAGCGATTGGGTGGTGAATGACCAATTGCTCTCCTATAAACAGATGATATTTCATATCGTTTAAATGAAGTCTTCTGCAACAAGAAATTTCAAGGAAATGACAGTTATTGATGTAGGAGAAATAGGACAGTTTGTAGGATTAGTGATTTTAGAATTCTATTTCATTTGAGTTGCTTTAGTATTTTATTTCCTTGTTTCTTTGTTCTCCCTAGGCTTATCTCTCTAATTTTTTGTAGCTTCTTGATGTTCTTCGTCTTGTTCTTTATTGTATATTTATTATCTACCTTATTTCTTTGCCTCTATCAGTTACTCCTGATAAAACTTTTAATGGGTGCCTAGTCTGCAATTTACCAAAAATTAATGTGAAAGAAATATAGAAAAGTGCCAATTTGGGTGAAGTTAGATATACAATACCTGGTGTACGATAGCCCAACAAACAAAAGGACGACGTAGCTCATGACAAAGTTCAAGCATATCTCCTCCATGGGTCAAAAGTTTGACAGTGTTCCTTCTCATAAAAATGTATAAATAAATAGATAAATAAAACTAATTAGCTAGCTCTAGCACTCAAGAAAACTAGTTTCACTAAGAAGGAAACCTTCTATACTGTGGACTCTCATCCAACAGATACACAGGCATTATCTCCAAACGCTTCGCACAATGCTGTCTGAACACTTCCCTAGTGACCTCAACAACATAATCACGGAGTTCAGTGTCTACATCTGTGTACTGGATAGACAAGGCATTATCTCTCGTGACCTTTAAGGTATCACCATGCTGATGATGGTTTTTCAGGCCCAGTGTCTCTTCATCAAATATTGAACTAACAACTTTGTCATATATACTCCTGTCCTCAGAAGATTGCATCATCCGCAGAATATCTGAAGATACAGGGAAAGAATCAAGAAAGATAACAGATATATATACACACACACACACACTCACTTTATAAATCCATATTTCATCTATCACAGCTAAAAAACATTGGATATCAGTTTGTTTCCATAAAATGTAAGTTGATCAATGACTCAACACTCACCTTTTTTTCATCAATTTCCATTTAATAAACAACTATAACATTTTTTTCTGGTCAAAATCATCACACACAGAATTTCACAACAGAAAAGTACAAGCATGAATATATTTATACTATATGGGTCCAATAACTTACTATCTAACAACTCATATTCCATTCGCGGAGGAAATGCATTTTGTAATAGTTCTGTGGCAGATGGACGATCAGACGGACTTGGAGACATTAAGCGCTGTAACAAGGATGCCTGTTCTGGAAATTCAGCGATCCATGCAGGAGGAAGCTCTCCTTTTTGTTTCAAATCAGATAAAACAATGTGTCTCTCCATTGCTGTCACAAAAGGATGCCAAAGCTCAAAGAATACAACCCCTAAGCTGTACATGTCAGCCTGAAATAAAAGAAGAATCAGAACAGTTATGCAGTAATCTTTTGCAAAATAGATAATATGACTAAATTGCTGCAGCAAAAAATTTAAAAGGTATACCAGCTGGAAAGCAGCAGAAGCAAAAGAGATCTAAACAATACCTTCTCGTCAATCTTTGGCCATCCTTGCTCAATTTCAGGAGCAGTGTAAAAGTAAGTACCAACTTGGCCAGTACCATCCATTGAAACTCCGGTAGCATCCGTCGGAAAAAAAGAATCCTGATCCACTTGCTCCAACTTCAAGAATTTGGCTGAAGCATAAAAGAGAAACATGAAATTTCTATCTCATAGATTTAAGCAAAATATAAAGTTTCAATGTTTCCAGTTGCTTCATTTAATAGTTCAACAATATATGCACTTACCAGACCATTTTGATGCATTTAAAATACACTTAATTGTATGTGTGTGTGTGTATATATATATATATAAAATAGTGTCATTTAGAAGCATTAGTTCCATGCAGTACAACACATACAGAATTATTTGTCCACCATATGTGAACTGTTATTCCCATTGATTGATATACTTAGGGAGCCTATCGTGTATCAGTATGGATATTGAAAAGACTGGCAATATGAAACTAAAAAACTAGAAGGAAACAAAATTATGGCAGAACCTTACCGAGACCAAAATCCCCAATTTTAATATCATTCCGAGCATCAAAAAAGATATTACTGGGAGTTAAATCTCTATGAATGATTCCTTGTCCATGTATGTGTGCCAGGCCTTCTACAATTTGTCGAAACAAATGCCATGCTGATTCTTTGTCAAGATGACTATATGACTCAAAAACCTGGCGAAGAGTCCTTCAAACCAACAAGAAGAACATACAAATAGAGTATAACATTGATCAAGAAGACATATTGCAAAAAAATTGAAATAATTAAACAAAAAAACAATAAACTCCCTACAGCTTCCTAGTGTTAAGGTGAATGGCAATGGAATAAGTATTCTTACTAACAATTTCAAAATTAAAAAAATATATATGTGGTTTCAGATGTGTTCGCATTCAAGAACTTAAAAGGTTATGTATAACATGAAGCAAAACAAATTTCCATAGGAAGAAGAGGAAACAGAAGATATAGATAAAAGATCATTTCGGATAACATATGCACTTCACCTTGCAATGCATTTAGGGCTGTTCTATATTAAATGATGTAATCAGCTTTTCCGTGACAAGATGATTTTCAAGTACCAAGTATTAATTAACATGAATAAAGATTCCATGCATGCAGTTTCTAATAATCATGGCTAAAAATGTGCAACACAGTAGCATTATCAGGTTAGAAAAGATTAATACCAAATAATCAAACACAGAGACAAGAATTTCTTAATTTCATTACTTACTACTGTGAATTTGCACACACTTGTAGTCCAAATAGACATAAAAGCTTAAACTTATGGATATAATCCAACAACGTAGCTTAAACTCTAACACCTCTCTTTATGTGCAACGTTGAATTCCAAAGAAAAAAATGTCAAGTGCATTCACACACAATCATACAAACACATGGAACCTTACACACACAACAATTTTCTAAACATGGGCCAATTTAATGTGCTGCATAATTCATTAGTACTGGGGGATTAAAACATACAAATTTTTGTACAATTTGATCTATACCTTGTCAAGGAACATTAATCCTGAAGTTTAAACAGGAAAGAGCCCAACATCTGTAGGGCTACTTTAGAATGTCCTGCTTTTGTTATAGAAACTTAGGGGTGTCATGTTTCATTTTCTTCTGTATTGCTGAAGGATACTTTCTGTAAATTTCACACATAATACAAATTTTGCATTTCTTTAAAAAAAATTAAAGAAAAAAAGAGAGAGTTCAACAACATATTTAAACTTATATTAATTAATTTAACTTAGATTCATTCACCTTTAATTCAAATCATCTGGTAAAATAATTTACCACAGTTCAGAAAGAAGAATTTACAGCTCAAGCCTGGAGAAAATCAAGGGGAGTTAATGTTTTACCTGGGGCAATATTCCATTTGAATATATAAATATGTTGACTCGAGTTTATTCTCTAGGCCAAGGACATCAGCTGAGCTTCCTGCTTTGCGGCTGAATGTAAAGCTTGCTGCAGTTCCTGAACCCCAATTGCTGTCCACATCAGAACCAACAACTCCTGTTTCATACCATGCCTGGGAGTTTTTACAAACATTAAAACCATGACAGAGTTACAAATATTTATGAAACTATCTTATAGGTAGCAATACCCGTAAAGTTAGTATCAATGCCACTCTCCTCTGTTTTTGACACAAATTATGACATAAGTCACACAACTAGTGGGCAATTAAATTTTAACCTCAAATGTTTAAGATCACATTTCCT
Source organism: Mangifera indica (assembly GCF_011075055.1). NCBI lineage: Eukaryota > Viridiplantae > Streptophyta > Magnoliopsida > Sapindales > Anacardiaceae > Mangifera > Mangifera indica. Next base: position 11,414,758 of record NC_058150.1, on the reverse strand, counting down.
GTGTGTCATTCTCAGGTTAATATGCATGTTATACATGATATTAACATTGAAATTGCATCAATCAAACAATTCAAATATTGCACCACAAAGAGTTCTAAAAATGAGGTGTTATAATACATAAATGGACCAACATTATGCAAGTAACTAAAATCTAGTCACTAAAAGACAGGAATGGTGTTAAAAACATGCAGATGGTGACAAAGAAAAAGTTCTCACCTGATAGTAACGGACAACATGCTGATGCTGCAAACGGGAAAGTGTGGCCACTTCCCTAAGTACCTCACCAAGTTGACACAAACAGATTTTAAAATGATGTCCAAGAAAAAAATCAACAAAAGGGGTTGGGAGTATAAGAGTAATTCCCCGAGTAATTCCCCTATATCTCATTAATTCTAATCCCTAAGCATAAAGGCTTTGTTTAAAAGATAGAAATAACCATAAAATCACACAAGTTACTAATTGCTCTCAAAGAGATATAATGAGGACAAAATAGCTAGAATGTGCAAGACTAATAACTCTAGCATGATTTAGCAATTAGCATGCTTTTAATCAGACTCTTATTATGGTCTAGCTTAGTCTAGTGCTACCAGCTAGAAAACAAATACATTGTTGTTTCCTTAAGGATATAAATAGTAATTCACATGTTTTTATAGTTATATATGTTGTTTAAAAAAAAAAGCTTGACCTTTTGGGAATTAATACTAGTAAAGATGATTTTCTTTTTTAAACCCCAAGAAAGAAAGGAAAAGCCAACATATTTAGCACCGGTTAGATACAACTTATATACAGACCAAAATAACGCTTTTTTTTCTTATGTTTGAAGCTCCATTGGATTTTTGTCATTTGATTGCAATTCAACAAGAGTTCAAAGACATGAAAGACGTTGTTTGATTCCCATCAAAAGAAGCTCAAATTTTGGACTTTTCAAATTAGCTCTCTCTTATATTTCCCATGACACTTAGTCAGGTAGACACTGGTTAAGCATGCGGTCTAGTACTTTCTTTCTCTTAGCAATAAATTTATACAATCTCTCAGCAGAAGAGAAGACAAAAATTAATATTAATTAAACCCCAACACTTTCCATTAGGTATGCATCATAGAAACATACTAAATTTATGTTGCACCAAATATTGGATCATGCTTGATCCCTCAACCATTATCAAGTAAAATGTTGGGAATGGAGAATTCAGACATCTAGACATGTTACAACTCCAAATTCTATCTCGGAACAATCTTACATAATTCATAATATGCTTGTTCAGCTCCAAAGCATGTATCAGATAACAAATTATCATGGGACCTCTTACAATATAATAATAGGTAACAAAGTAAAAGAATTACCATTAATAAATTATGTCTTTTGTAAATCAAGTTATTTTAGAAGTACTGAAACAAGGTATTACACTTTGAGGTGAATGAAATCCAGATTTCTTTCCCAGAAAAATTAAATTTACCTCAATATCCGGTCATTAATTTGCAAACTTTTATCCTTTAGGGGAATTTTTTTCACAGCATACTGCCTTCCATCTAGTTTATTTTTGCATAATACAACACGGCCAAAACCACCATGACCTGTTACCATTGTAAAGGAAAACTCTTAAGAAGGCATAAACACAAGAAAACACCTAAATGATTTCCCCCATAGTTCTAGGCTTAAGCAAGCTGGAAAAAATAAAATATGTCCTCCAATCCAAGCAATTTGTTTTGTATAAACCCATTTAGACTCCATATTATGATTTACTGAGAGAAAGTAGTGTCGAATTATATTATAATTGAAATTATAGGCGCAAAACAGCCTTTTATTCAGAAAACTTATTCAACTAAAAATCTCCATTAAACGTAATCATACTGTACTACCATTTTTAGTTAAAGTTATAGATCTGAACTTTTGATAAGTTTTATTATTTCAAGACAAACTACAAAAGTCAGCAGCCCATTTACCAAAGAAATCATCATACTAGAGGGTTAAATTGGATGAATTTAATCAAATTAATCTATCTAATTCTTAATTTTCAAAACAAATCAAAACTTGAGACAAAGGCAGTACCAAGAGGTTGCAACTCCTCAAAGTCACTGAGATAGCGAGAGCTTGGGAGAGATGCACTTTGTTCTCCAAATTCCAAAGTAGGTTTCCAAAATTGAGACACTCCGGATGAAACCTAGTAAATATTAATTAAAAAAACAAAGTGAAACAATTTTTAAATCTCACGTGGCAGAAAAGGGTAAAAGCAAAAAGATGAGAGACTAACCATGTGTTGATGGAAAACATGATCAAATGTTTTTTTAAAGAGTGAAGATGGTTTAAAAGCTAAATCCCGCACCCCTTCTGAAAAGATCTGAATCAAACCATCAGAGAGCATAGCAGTTTAATCAAAACAAGAACAAGAATTTTGCAAATTAAACAAAAAGACCTTATTTCTCTAGAAGAGAATAGGTTAAAATGCATACACCTAGATTGCACAGCTCAGTGACTATTTGTGGCAACGCATCAGCCAATGGTCCTCTAGAAGCACAAGCAAGGCGTAGAAGATGAACCTGATGAAAAATAAACCTAATACTCAGCCTATAATATGGAATATATTTGACACCTAATAAGACAGTAACAGAGCATATAAAAATTACCGTTAACAGTTCTTTTTCAACATTTTGAGATGGCTGATCTTGACCTAAGGATACAAAAGAGAATGAGTCTGAAGTCTCACTTTCAAAACCACCATCATCTTCATCAGTTCTATTCTCCTGAATAAAAATAGACTGCAAAAGCAAGCAATATCTATACAGTGGGTGAAATATTATCAAAATATAAGCACTTCCAAGACATACCATATAACTATCATCTATGCACTTGGCTACTTTACCTATTAACTTTGTTTTTGTAAAGGCTTCTGATATAATAATAAATAACTGACAAGACAAATTATTCAGTATTCACCTTCTTTATCTTAACAAATTTCCTTCTCATCCAGAAAAAAGATGGAGGCTAATGAATAACAAATGTAATTAACGGAACTAAGCAACAAACCACAATCTAACATCTGAAATTCAAAGTACTTAAATGGGGAAAAGATTTGTTGACCATGCATGAGTTTATTCCCAACTATAACATATGTACTTCTTTGACAATTTTTCATGTCTTCATTGAATTTTGAAACTGTATGCGCCCTATACTGATAAACCAGCACTTTTTCTTCCCTTTTCCCTATCATTTTAGCAACATAAAGGGTATGACCTAAGAACATACCTGCATCATTTATTTAAAGTGAAACATATAGAGCAAAGTGTATAAAAACATAGATCAAATATATAGTGAATCATTTCTTCCCTTTTCCCTATCTTTTTAGCAACATAAAGCATCATTGCTTTGATGGATATATTAGATTAAATATAATAAGTCCTCCATAAGTATATAAAAACAATGCATATAATAAAAATAGATCAAAAAATGATGCTTGCAAAATCAAATATATCCATCAAAGCAATGGCAGCTACAGCAACAATTAATTAATTAGATAAGTTCCAAAAACATGGAATATAACAGTATTAGTTTAGAGAGTAATGCAGCAACTCTCTCTTCTTTACTTTATTTCTTGCTCTCAACCTTCTCTTGATTCATGACTAGAGAAAAGGACAGTGGTAAGTTGGTAATACAGTTAATAAGATGTTGGGTAAAAAAATAGCATGAAGTAATAGTTAAATCAGTTGTACTCACGTCAGGGGAAGAGTAAGAGAATGAGGAAGAGGGTGTTTCTAGCATTTCCCTAAATATAACTCCATGTGTCGAAGACATCCAAGACATGCAAACATAGCTCACCTCACTCTTGCTCTCTGTATCATTGTCTAGCGATTCCTCAATAGCTGATCCATTTGAATCAGTTGATGATCTACTCTTATTGAACTCTCTGTGCTCTTCTTTAACAGACTCTAGTTTGGGAGCTGGAAAAGGTAACAGACTTTGCTTTTTCTCTTGCACTGTCAATGGCTTCACATTCTTATCAACATTTTCCCCTGAAATCTCACGTCCAAGTTTCAAACCATCAGATGTGTGGGGGTTTACAGAAGAAACTATGCCCTTGTTCTCATCCATTCCAATACCCCAGTGCCATGACTCTCCAGAGCCACTGAATAGATCCATGAAGCCATAAACAAAAGGTTCCCTCATAGAGCAGCTCTTGGCAGCTGAGACTACAATATCCTTAAACAACTGATCGCTGCTATCATTTGCTGAGCTTAAGACCTGCCAAAAGAGAAGCGGAATGATAAAAAATGAAGTTATAAAAGGGAAAGACACTAACAAGAAAAAAAGAACTATAATCCAATTTTAGAATAAGCACCAAGTTACACATTTAATGCATCAACAAATGTTACCTGAGCAGTATGTAGTATCATGATAGAACAGTTGTCAAGTTAGCTAATAAGAACATTTGAAATTTACACATACAAGAAGATTTTCCACCTAATCTACATGTAGGTTGTACAAAATTGAACAAAAGTAATTTCGTTCATATTTCATTGCCATAACAATACATGAATATACACAAATTAGGAATCCTCTCTTAAGAAAGCAAAATATTTGATTTCTTATGATTACAATCTTATAATTATGCTCTATCATAGTTAAATCCCTATAATCAATTTCTATTATCTATATAATCTACTTCTATATGGTAATATAAAGTTTACATATTTTGTAACACTCCCCCTCAAACTGAGGCATAGATGTTAATCGTGTTTAGTTTGTTACAAATATGATCAATCCAAACCACATTTACAACTTAGTAAAAATATCTCTTAATTGTTCTCTCGTCTTCACATGTCTTAGCATGTTTTGCAGAATTTTCTCACAGATGAAATGACAGTCAATTTCAATATGCTTTATTCGTTCATGAAACACAAGACTAGAAGCAATGTGACGAGCCGTTGGGTTATTACATCACAATTGTGTTGGTAATGAAATCCGGAAACCAACTTTAGTCAAAAGTTGATATATCTACATTATTTCACACACAAACTGTATCATAGCTCTATAATCTGATTCCGCACTAGATCGGGACACAAAATTTTGTTTCTTACTCTTCCAAGATACCAAATTTCTTCCAACAAAGACACAGTAGCCAGTAGTGGATCTTCTATCTATCTTGGAACCTGCCTAGTTTGCATCTGGGAAACATTTAATGTGCTTATGTCCATGACTCCAATATAGTATGCTATGTCCAAGGGCTCTCTTCAAATAGAATAGGATTTGTTCTAAAGCTACCCAATAATCAACTATTGGAGAAAACATGAATTGACTTATAACACTGACAGATTATGCAATATCAAAACAAGTCACTGTAAGATATTCAACTTTCCCACCAGTCTTTTATATTTCTTAGGGTCATCAAACAATTTATCATCTTTTGCAAATTGCAAATTAGAAATCATTGGAGCACTACATGGTTTAGCTCCTAATTTTCCTGTCTCAATCAATAAGTCAAATACATATTTCCTTTGAAATACGAAGATGTCTTTCTTGCTTCTCGTCACTTCAATACCCAAGAAATATTTCAATACCTCCAAATCTTTTGTTTGAAACTCAAATGATTGAAGAGATGAAATTCTCACAGTATCACTCCCAATAATAACAATGTCATCAACATATACAACTAAAAGAATACTGCTAGTTTCAGACTATTTATAAAAAACAAAGTGATCACACTTGCTCTTTACTGTTCCAAATTTTTGAATTGTTTGACTAAATTTTCCAAACCAAGCACAAAGACTTTATTTTAAACCATACAAAGATTTGCGAAGCTGACAAACCTTCTCATACCCCCCTTAAGCAACAAGCCCAGGTGGTTGCTCCATATAAACTTCTTCTTGAAGGTCACCATGTAAAAAGACATTTTTGATGTCCAACTGATGTAAGGGTCAATCATATGTAGCTACAACAGAAATGAATAGATGGATAGATGTCAACTTAACTATAGGGGAGAAAGTGTCAGAGTAATCCATTCCATAAGTTTGGGCATATCCTTTAACAAACTAGATCTGCCTTAAGGCGAACCACTGATCCATCAGGTTTAACCTTAACTGCAAACACCTATTTGCATCTAATAACTTTTTTTATTGCAAGTAGGTTTACCAAGTCCCAAGTCCCAATTACCATTATCATCTAAAGCATTCATCTGTTTATAGCATCACGCCAACCAGAATGAGATACATCTTCCTGAATAGTTTTGAGAGTAGAAATAGTGTCGAGAAAGGCAATAAGGGAACAAGTAGAAAAAAAAAAGTGATCATAAGAAAGGAATGAGGGAATACAACAAGTACACTAACATTTACCTTTCTGAAAGGCAATAGGAAAATCAAGATCACTTGAGACTGGATCTATTGACGAAAAGACTGGTTCAGAACATGTATCCGGAGGTTGTTAACATTTGGAATAAACCTAGGTAATAGGTGGCCTAGTAGGTGTAGAATCATCAAGTGGAGAAACCTTTTGAGAACTAACAGGTGTAGGATTACCAAGTGGAAACACTTCTGGTGAACTAGAAGATGTATCAGTGCATACCAGTAAATCATCATCCTCCCCTTGAATGGAATAGGTAAGGGAGGTGGAAAAAAAATGAGTGTTCTCTAATAAGATAACATCAATTGACACAAGATATCGGTTAAGAATAAGACAAAAATACCTATAACCCTTTTGAAGATGAGAGTAACCAAGAAAGACACATTTTAAAGATTTTAGATCCAACTTTGTGACATAGAGACAAAAATCACGAACAAAACAAGTACTAACAAATATTCTAGGTTCAACAGCAAACAAGGCTTTATTTGGAAAGAGAACACTGTAAGGAGTCTGACCTTATAGAACAGATAAAGACATGTGATTAATCAAAAAACAAGATGTGGAGATTGCATCAACCCAAAACTGTTTGGGAACTCGCATTTGGAATAAGAGAGTTCAAGTTGTCTTAAAGAGATGTCTATTTTTCCTCTTAACTACACCATTTTGAGATGGGGTGACAGTACAAGAAGATTGATGAAGCATGTCATTTTGAATAATCTATGACTGAAAAGATTAGGAAAAATATTCCTTAGCATTATCACTTCGGAACGTATGTACAGAAACATTAAATTATGTTTTTATTTCAGCACAAAAAGCAGAAAATGAGAAAATACCTCAAAATGGTTTTTCATTAAATAAAGTCAAGTCTTATGAGAATAGTCATCAACAAAAGTAACAAAATATTTAAATCTACTCTTAGACACAATAGGACATGAACCTTAAATATCTAAATGAAAACTAGCTCATTTATTTACTCTAGAACCTAAAGACAGATGATAATGTTTGGCAAACTGACACGATTCACATTCTAATGAAGATACATGACAAAATTAAGGGCATAGCATCTTCAACAAAAATAGAGAAAGATGTCCCAACCAACAATGTGCTTCGAATGGAGTTAAGACACTGAAACAAGCAATTGGTCTTGGAATTTGCATGTCAAGGATTTATAGAACCCTAGATTCATGTCCTCTACTAATAATCTACTTTGTCATAAGATAATGAAATAACAATGATCAGGGAAAAATGAGATACAACAATTAAGGGCACAAGTGAGCTTACTTATAGAAATTAAATTGAAATAAAATTTTGGTAGGCTTAAGACAAATGACAGGGAAATTAACGAAGTTAGATCAATAGTGTCAGAACCAAGAACATATAATGTTGATCCATCTACTAAAGTAACACTAGAAGGAGATGCATGTGACGGGAAGGTAGAAAACAGACGAGGAAAACCTATCATACGATCTATGGCACCATAATCAATGACCCATTTGGATGATGAGGAAACAAGACATGTATTTGGTTTACCTAACTCAGCAATAGTAGTAAAAGAAATAGATGAAAACTTTAGTGATTCTTGATATTGAGAGAATTTAGCAAATTTATCTGCAAAAATTATAATGGTCTCTTCATTTGCAGAGTTGGTGACTGCAATATGTGTTGACTGAGATTTCTGAGTTCAATTCTACAATTTTCTACAAGTGTGTTTTGTATGTCTAGGCTCATGACAGTAAAAGCAAATAATCCCTCTTGAATCTCAACTCCGATTATCAATAACTCTTTCATGATAACTAGTTCCCCCTCCTTTATTACCACTTTTGTTATATGGATGTCCAGTTTCATGTGCACTACTTTGACTAACAAAAACACTATTATTATGAAACGATGAAAAACTTTTTGTACGAAATACATCGGTAAATGGGTCATACAACGATAAAATCTCAGGACTAGCAAGAATCTAAGACTTAGCAATTTCAAACTTAGGATGAAGACCGGCTAGAAAACTCATAATGGCCATTTGCTCCTGTTGGGCTTGTTGAACTTTCACATCAAGACTAAATAGTAATAAAATATTAAGTTCTTCATAAGTTATTTTAAAATCCATAAAATGAGAAGTAATCGTCTTATCTTGTATTTCTATAACATAGGTCAAAGATTGAACGTATCAAAGAAATTTTTCAAAGTTGGTTTCAGTGTGTTGACCTTATGAAGCAGTGGTAAGATAGTGCTAATAAGAATATTTGAAATTTACTCATACAGGAAGATTTTCCACCTATTCTACATATAGGTCAAAAAGTGAACATGTCAAAGAAAAATTTCAAAGTTGGTTTCAGTGTGTTAACCTCATGAAGCAGTGGTAGGATAGTGATTAAGTGGCTTAAGATTTTGAACTATCACATTCTTAACAGTAAATTTCATTCACCTCACTTAGTGAAGGAAACCCATTGATTTTAAAGGCATACAGGACCTCCCTGTAAATTATATAAAACATTAAAGGAATTTCAGCTGAGGCTTATGACAATTTCAAAATCTTTGGCAAGATTTTTGTCTAATTCTCAAACCAAAACAGCTAATTTCTTTTCAATGAAATCTCAAGGGAGATCAATGAAATTTCCCCTATCATTTAATATGAAATGTAAGACAACATATAATGAAGACCTCAGCAGAAAAAAGATTTCTATTGTAATTCCTATTTAAGGAACTGATGGTTGGGCCAATTCTTTGGGTCAAACATCAGCTTCTGCATGCGATTTTCAGTGAACAAAGACAAGGGGCAAGGGTTTAATATCCCCTAAGTGCAAATTGTTAGATGCCAATTTATTTCCTTTAAGCTCTGCAATCCACCCAATTCTTTGCTCCTAAACTGTCCAAAATAGTTTTTCTTCGTTTCAAGCCATCTCCTATATCATTATTCGCATACATATTGGTTACTCTACCCAAAGATACTCCCCTTTATCCCTTTGGTTCTTCTTTTAAAAAAAAAGCACATGTAAAAATGAAGTAAAAGTTAAACAAATTTATTCCATGGTAAATTAAATGGAAATATAAATAGAGGCTGCTGGAAATTTTAGGGAGAAATACTTATTAAAGAAGCAAAAATAAATGACAAATAAAATAGACATCGATAGCAAGTAATAACAAAACAAGACATATCAATCAACTCCAAAGAAAGAATATGTTAATTGCTAAGCAAACAAACACACCACACAGTTTCGCCATGTAGAAAAACAAATTAATAGATATTTAAAACAAATAACTCTTAATGGCAAAGCTTATAGATTCATTAGACTGGCCCACCGGAACAATTTCAGATAGGAATTCTTGAGCAGCTTCCACCAGATTGAAAATCATTACTCTTCCTTCTCGAGCATTAGAATTTGCCTAACAAAAAGACATTTACAATGAAGGAAAGCTCTGTTGGCATAAATATATTAGATGAACTTAAGTAAAAACTGTCATAATAAGAGAAATTCATGACATTCAAATAAAAAAGTTCATGGAAATTAATTAAAAACCAAAGTCATAAAATACCTGATCATGAAGGAGACAAAGAAGATTATCAGCATCCTTTTTTGTCAAACCTTTCTCGGGAGTAATATGCAACTTTGGACATTTGTAAGGATACCCTGGCAAGCACCTGATAAAAATATAAGCAGAAAACTACAAGAAAGTATATGCATGGCCAATTAAACAAAAAACATTGAATGCCACCTCATCTACCTTACTGAGAGAGAGGCAGAAACATCTAGATCTTCATAACCCATATCCTTTGAGTAAGGCCTGCTCAAATTTGAAAGAAAGAAAAACAAAGTCAAGAAGAAATCATAGCTCCTGAAAACGTGTTTGAGCTGAAATGAAAACAAAAGAACCTGAGCTTAATACTGATTTGAGGAGGTGATCCTGAAACAAGACAATCTTCTTGAAATATTGCACACCTAAAACCAAAAGATAAAAATTGTAAAATATATTAACAACATCATAGCAAATTACTTTTACAAGATCTCAAAAATATCTTCAAAGATGATGACATTTAAGCAGGACCTTTGAGTCCACATATAAACAGTAGTTAGAGTACATCATAGATTACTACAACTATGAATTCCTAAAGTGAAAACAGTACAACAGATTTATAAGGGAAGCTAGAGAAAGAATAACAAATGTTCATATTGAAACAGGTATTGCAGAGTATGATCCTAAACTTTTTATATCAAAGCAGGAATTAGAGTATGTTCCTAAACTCTTTTCTTGTATTTAACCACATCGCTTTCTTATGTGTGAAAAAGGCCATGGAAAACATTGATCATCTTTAATTCACAGTCCCACTAAAGTGCTTTTATAAATTTAGGAAAGTAAAAATGATTGCCGGTGGAACTCTCTCCTACACATTTTTGCTATTAGAGAAAACTTTCAGCTTTCATAGGCATGTGAAAATCCAAAGTCTTCTGGATATGTTTGGAATTGGCTGGAAACGAACTACTATGATTATTGATTAATTATGGGGGAACGGATATCAGTTTCACGTCATAGAGTTAGCTTTTTAACCCAGCTCTGCGCATCAATCGCAAATAACTAGAGAGATTTTTTTTTGTCTCTCTTTATTTATTTATTTATTTATTTTTATCTTTATTCTTAATTCTAACTAATTGAGAAAGCTTCATCTATTAAGCTTAGTTATCCAACAATAATACCAGTTCCTCATAACTCTATTTCCACTATTCTACAGAAACCTCAAACCAAACAGATTGTCATTCTCTTCAAACATAACCAAAACTTCAACAAAGAAAAAACAAAATCATACTTTAAGCTTTTACCAACAAGTCATCAATCAATAAAATTGAATTTGAATTCAAATGCAGAGCTAAACATGATCTTACAAGGCAGTGATCTCCTCAGAAAGAAGCTCATTATCACCGCCATTATCAGAAGAATGATCCTTCAGTTGACCTCTCCCTTTACTTCTCCTTCCACTCCCTCCTCCTCGTTTCTTCTTCTTCTTTGCCATTTACACCAAGATTTATGATAAACCCCAGAACCCTTTTTGCACAGTGAATAAACTTAACTTTGATAAATCCAAGAGCCCTTTTGCTATATTAAAACACTGCCAACACAGAGTAGAAATCAAGAAACAACTCCAACCCAGTTCAGCTTCTGTATCAAAATCAATAAACAAACAGTTAAAATATGCCGAAACCGACGAATTTGATAAACCCAATTACCCAAGAGGACTTTCTTTGCTCTTTGAAAATTCTATAGAAATGAGAAGGATCGGGATGTGGATAAGATTAACCAATGTTTTTAAAACCAGCGACCATCGATTGTTTCATTGATTTATAGTTTAACTAATTTAATTAGAGGAGTTATTGATTTAATTTATTATTATATTATAATAAATGTATTTAACTTAAAAGTTTATATAAAATAAAATTAATTATGATACTTATTATTATAAAAGTTAAAATATATCATTTTTAAAAAATAATAATTATTTATTTAATTTTAATAAAATAATTATAATAAAAATAATAAAATTATGTGTATCTATTTTTGATATATAATTTATATATATAGATAAAATATTATTATATGAGTAAATTTTTTTATCATATGATGACATATGTTTTAAAATCATTTAATTATATGATAATATATCATTATGTATATAAATTGTGTATTAAAATTGGATATACATAACATTGCTCAAATAAAAAACTTTTAATTTTATGATATAAAAAAATATAATTATGTAAATTATTATCAATAGAAGATATTTTAATAAATATGAAATATTTATTTTTTTATAAATATTTAGAAATTTATCCAATCTAATAAAAACACTAAATTATTTAAAAATAATTAAAATTTAAAAAATTTAAAATTTTAATTAAATCTAATTAAATTTGATTAAATCTAATTTTAATTAAATTTAACTGAATTAATCAAAAAAATTATATTTTTATATTAATTAAATTAAATTTAAAATTAATATTTGATTCAATAGATTTAATCGATTAATCTCACCTGATTTAAAATTGTTGAGATTAATTGCTACTGATAAAAAGGGTAATAATAATAAAAAATAAAGAAGGCAAATGCGATTGGAATTAGGGAGATTGCGTCAACGAATTTGACTGGAGACACAGAAGCCAGCGGAGCACTCGTGGTTACGAGATTAACGTTTGGACTCTTGCGGTTAACAGCAGCCGCATGTACATAATAATTTTATTATCTGACGAAATATTACCCTCATTTTAATTTCAGAATCACCCTGTTTATCTTATTTCTCGAATTCAGAGTGCTAAAATTTACTGCATCATAAATAAAATATGCTTATCCTGAGATTTTAGACATTAAAATTTAATGGTAAAAGATCTGAAAACATTTATTCATTGATTAATTGTATTAAAAAAATATTATTTTTCTTTTTTATTTCTCTGTTTTAACTATTTTACTGCCAAAAATATCATCTTTCTGTATTAACTAGATCTATTCATTCTTTTAGTATTTTCTGATTTGAAACATTTTTAAACTCATATTCTAATTATTGTGATATCTATCATTAATTAGAAAGTGTTTAAAGTTTAGTTGCTACTTTTTTGTGCCTGATCCATGAGTTGCGAATAGAAAAACATGCATGTTTTTTTTTGTCAAAACCAAATCTATGATTTTAACCAAAAAGATAGGGCTAATAGATGAAGAAACATGTTGTTAGATGAGTTGCGAATAGAATATTGTCATAGGTCGTGGATTCAATCTATGAAAGAAATCATCATAGATGGCCTGTTAATCTTACAGTTGTTTCCATGATAGAAGAATATAATGAAGTAAAGAATATGTTTTTTTTTTTTTTTACCATTTGCAGATAACCGAGATTCCGAAACTGACCTTGGGTTTTACAGAATTCACTGAATCTAGTGAACAAATTTTGGAGAAAAGACAGATGAACCAAACACTGCTGGCAAATCCACAGTAATTTGCTTGATATTCTTGAAATTCGTCAGCATCTGGACACGCATATGTTCAAAAAAAATAAGTATCTTCCTTTTGCAGATGTGCAAGCAATGGAAATTTCGATGAAGCTCATTAGAAGCATACATTTGCAAAATTTCTACCATGCACCCCAAGTGAGTTTCTCTGTTATTTCCATATCAACTAGTATAATTTTGGTTGTAAACTTCGAGACATGTGCTTAGTAATATTAGGGTGTTCCTGTCATGAAAGATTACCTATTATTAAAGCATTAGCTTCTGAAGTTAGGCAGACAACCCAATCTCTTCTGTATTGGCTTCTCTAGAAACTTTGCTCTAATATTCAGGTATTAATTTATTAAACAACATGGAAGTTATGAATCTTGTCTTAAGGAGGTGCATTAATAGAAAATTTTTACATTTTTGTGTAGCAACATCAATTATGTTCAAGGGTAAGTTGGTCATTTGGCATGATCCAAATCCTCCGCGAGGTTTGACAGTATTGAATTTTCAAAGCAATGCAAAAGTCAAACCTATGGGACACTTGTCCCTATAAGTTGGCAATTTCAAGTTGTGCTTGCATAATTTTTGTGATAAATATCTTGAGGGATGTCTGTCCCATTTGAGGGGACGACTATCTTAGGCGTGTTTTATAGCGGTTACAAAACTCCTCCATGCATTTTGATTAGGGTACATATTGTTAACCCTTTTTTTTCACCTACACAGGGAGAGCAATAAGGATTGAGAGTCTTGGAGAGTCATCGAAGTAGAGAACGCTGCCAAATTCTTGTCACTCAAAGACTAAGCACCATCAAAGAAGATGTAGGCACATTTCTTTCCTTCTTTCTTTTGTAACATCATGTTCTATGAGTATTGTGTATAATCTGTTGTAGAATAGTTGAATTGTAGTGATTGCAAGATATACGTGTGCATATATGATTGATCCATATGAGTATGATTAAGATGATGATGGAATACTAAGAATATGTATAAATTAGATTTTGTTCGTTTCGAGTTGCATTATTGGGTTTATGGGTGTGTTGAACTGGTTTTGGTGAATTGAATAAGTTTATGGGAGTCCTAATTTAATTTTGGATTGTCGAATTGTCAAACCATTGTTAGAAGCAACAAGGTTTTAGAAGTTACAAGGGCGAGGGACGTCTATCCCCTTATGAAAGGGACGACAATCATCGTTGATGCGACCACCTTCATAGACATTTTATGTTATTCATTTGAGTTAAACTGTTTTGGGACTATTATGCATTATTATTAATAGCATGATTTTCATGAACTATGGATCTTACTTTTATTTTAAATAAATTGTTGAAGTATTTCATTAAACTATTTTTCTGCAGTGTGTGTGTGTCTATAAAAGAATTGTTATTACATACGTGACACATCATCCTAATGAATTACTCATAAGGGTATGATTTGGAGATGAATTGTTACATTTTTTGTATCAGAGCATGGTTTTGGGATCCTAAATGTATAAGTGGTTGTACGAACTTAGGGTGTATGAGTATAGTGGCCTACGTAATGTTGATCCGTTCCATGACCTAACTGTTGTGAGTACTATACATGTTTTATGATTATTGTTATTTTGTTGAGCTTTGGAATGATTTTAGTAGAAAGAAAATGGAAAATGAGAAGATCCAACCATTTAAATAATGTTCTAAAGGAGAGTCATTTTGAGACTTTTACACATGTGTCGACACCAACACCAACCTCAACCCTGGTACTTATACAACCCTAACACCAACACCAGTCTCGACACTAATTTTGGCATCTAGGATGGTTAAGGTGTCAAAGATCGAAAATATTATGCAGAAGGCGTTAAAGAAGCATTGTGAGATATCTACTAGTATAGGAATGCAACAAAGGTGCCAACGATCTCGGTTCAATAGCCACCTACCTAACAGCCTATTAAGTTTAATATGCTAACATATCTAAGGAATGCATGAAAGCATTACAAGAGGAACAAAGTGAGACATTTGCAAAATTAATCGTAAAGAAAAAAAATATAGTTATGCTTTTCCTGTGAGCAAGTCGTGTGTTAATCGTTCAATGTTATGAAAAAATTACTCGAAAAGAAAAAGTCCAGTCATGCCTTTCATCATCTAGTTATGATGATCAAAACATCCCAACCATGTCGTTGTTGCACATGCTCTAGCCATGATGATCAAATCATCCTAGCCATGCCAGTATTGCACATGTTCTAGTTGTGATGATCAAATTGTCCTAGTCGTGCTATTGTTACACATGTCACAGTCGTGTCGTTGTTGTACATGTCCCAGCCATGCAAACTATCTTCAAACCATGACTTTTTGCTTCGTCCTAATTATGATTCTCCATCTTGTAATCATGTCATGCATATCGCATTCCAGTTGTGATACTCACTCGTTTAGTCTTACATTCAATCAACATTCTAGTCGTGTACATCATCATTTTGCCTAGCTGTGAAGATCAACGTTCCAACCATGCACTTTGTGGGTAGAAATTCAAGTTGTACTTATGTCATGCACAAGTCATGCCCTTGTCGTTCAAACTTCTAAAATTTCTTCACAATATAGAGAGATAAATTTGCCACCTGTGACAAGAATCTTCCCCCCATGCTAAGTGCATTTAAAACTATCTGTTCAAAAAAATTTTTTTTTAGGCGGGGGGGGGGGGGGGGGTGGGGCTACAATTACAAGAAATTAAAAGAGATGAAACCCTAGAGTTTAGGTGGGAAGTAGCTTTTTAAAACTTAAAACTATAAGATTGGGGGAAATTGTTATTTTTCAAAACTAAAGTGAAAAAAGGGGATTAAGTTTTAGTTTTTTTAATATTATTATTGAAATAACAGTTTTATCTTTGTATTTAACTAAGAGTTTTAACGTAATTTGATTCATGAGTGGCATTTTGAATTTTTGAAAGTTGGTGGGTAGAAGTTTAGTTTTACATCAAACCTTGGGTGAGAACAAGTCTTTTGGCCTTATTAAAATTAGTTGACTCAAATGGAGTAAAATGTGGTTAGATTCAATTAAAGTTGTTTGAGCTCATTTTTATAAAATAATTCGATTCAAATATTAGAATTCAAATTGACTCATACCAAATTTAAAATAAAATTATTTTTTAATTAAATTTGAGTCTTAATTTGTTGATATCAAATTGATTTTGAACTAATTTTTTGTTAAATCAAGCTAATATCAAGCAGTTACTTGTTCGGACTCACTTTGGATCAAGTCTAGCCTTAGAGTAATATTATTCAAATATGATGGTTAAAATTGGGGTAATATTGCTTTAGTCGTATTTCTTATGTGAAAAGGTACAAGTATAATTTGGATAAATTGCTTGACATTTGTTGGTGAATACAAGAGGGAATGTATGACAAGCCACATGAAAGCTAGCAATAAAAACAAAGAAGACTTGTCTTGCTTTGGCACCATAAACATGAGCACCTACCATATTTTCTTGTGCGCCAAAATGAGAATTTGGTATCCTTTTCCAAGGCCAAAACGAGGAATGTGTAATTGACATTTTTTTATGGTTAAAATTTACTTAAATTTTCTCAAAATAAGATTTATGAAGAAAATCTTGATCCCTTTTCTTGCTTTGTCCCTGACAGAACCACCTAACCCATCTACCAGCCAAACAGCCTCATTTCCATCAAACAGCCCAAGTTTGAAGGGTTGAAACCTTCAAACTTTACTTTGCAAATGAAGAACTCAAAAGAGAAATAGTTATGTCTTGGCTTTGTAAAAATCGCTTCAGGTCCTATTATCTTGGTTGTTGCATCAAGAACCTGGTGAGTTGACTTCATTTTTTTGTTCATTTACTTGATGAAACTTTTGACAGACCTTAATGTGTAGTGAAGAAACTAAACAAAATGACTCGGATTCAAAGTAGAATTGAATATTATCGTGGATGGTTATAGGTCCACTCACATTTAATCTCTTTTCAAAAGTCCAGCTAGTTTGCTAACGTCATTGAGAGCCGATTTGGGTTTCATTATCTCTTTTAATTTGATGAAGAAAGCATCAAAATTATTTATTAATACTTACTTAAAGATTTTTAATAAAATTAATTAATTTGACAAGGTTATAAAATCAATAAAATTTATTAATAGAAAATTAATTTGATGCGATTCGATGGTTGGTACAAACTTAATGCGAATGCTTATGTTAATGTAATTACAAGTTGTGCTTTTGTAAGTGCACCAAATAGAGAGAATAGAGATAAATTCAGGGGTGACTTTCTGGTGCTGCTAGAATTTTGCATGCCCCTAATCATGGAGTTGTAGGTCATTTATCATGAACTCAAGTTTGCTTAGACTCGTCATATATCTAGTCTATAGATAGTATTTAACTACAAGGATGTAATTAACATCATTCTTAGCAAAGATTCCATTCAAACTCATAATGTCAATCTTAATACTAACGTGCGAAGCATGTTTTTATTAAGCTGAAACATATGCATTCTTCAGTCTATCCAAAAAGCAGATTTTGCAATCGATTGGAATGCAAAAATGAGTCTTACTTCCGTAAATACCATTTTTATATTTTTTTTGGGATTCCTTATGAGCTTCTATAGATTCTCAAATGTGATTTTAGGAGAGACTTAACTCATGCTTGATCTTTTTTTTTTGGGTTTTGCAACCCCCTTGATTTATCCAAAAAAGAGATATTTATCTTCATCTTGCAAGGACTTTTTAACCTTTGCTTGTTTTGAAAACTCGTAATGAAGACCCAAAATTGTCATTTCCTATACCCAGAAAATTTCCCTATTAATTTTATATCATTTTAGTAATAATTTTTAATATACAATAAATAATTTCATTGTACCCATCAAAAGGGTTAAAGAGGCAAACAACAAAAACAATAAAGTATGCAGTCAATGAATTTATAGACAATATCACAAAGTCCACAATCTCCATTTTCAAATTCCAATTATTTAAAAAATAAAAAAAAGCACTCAATTCCTCTATTTTCTGTCTTTGTATTGAAGAAATATTATTAATTCTAACATTCACAACCAGATTCCCATCATCTCTGAGTCTCAAAAGCTATAATCTGGTTTAAAAACAGCCTGCCCAATAACCTTTGACCCATCTTTGACCGTCCCGTTTTTATTTTCACTAATTTTCTCCCCATCAGAATTGCCATTATTTACTTCTTCTTCTTCAACTCCTTCAAACGCTGGATGGCTCAGAATACTGTTCAGCAACTGGGTCCCTCTCAACGCATTCGTTAGTGGCAAATGCCCTTCAGGCGTCTCCTTCGTCAGTTCCCACGTGAACTCGTTCGGAAACGCCCTGTAATTGTATTGCTCAACTTCTGTGTCGAGCTTCTTCATCCACCCAACTTTTAGGAAGAATCTCGTGAAGTCTTTGTTTACCTTTTGCCATATCTTTTTCTGAACGGAGTAGCCGAACTTGTTGTAGCTGTATTGTCGCCAGAGGTCGTCAATGGCTTTGAGGTCTGCCGGTGAAATGAACTGGACTTCTGAGAAGAAGACGTAGCCTCTTTTCTGGGCGGATTCTCCGGCCAGGACGATGAGGAGGCGGCGGGTTTCCTCGTCGGCTTGGCGGAAGTTTTGGGCGGAGAGAAGTTGCTCGAGCTCGAGGAGGCCGAAGGAAATGGGTTGAGAGGAGGAGGTGGGAGACGTGTAGGAAGAGGAAGTTGGGGGGGAAAGGGAAAAACTTGAGGTGGTTGGTAAGGTAGTGGAGGAGGAGAGGGAGGTGGTGGTGGAAGAGGGTTTGAGGAAGATGGAGGCGGTGGAGCTGGTGGGGGAGTCGGGAAGGTGGTGGTTAAGGTGGTTGTGGTGGCGGTTGAGAAGGAGAGAGTGGAGGGAATTGGTGGCCATTTGGAGTGAAAGTGAAAGAACTGGGGAAGATGAAGGGTTGAAATGGCAGGCTTTAGTGCATGAATAGAGGGAGAGAAATAATGGGATTGGAAACTGAGGTGATAGGAGGGATAGCACATGTAAAGAGTGGATATGAAAGAGCAGTCATCAAGAGAAATACAGAGAAGAGTTTTGATTGGTTGGAAATGGGTGAGGCTGGATCCTCTCTCGATCTCTTTCCTTCTTCTACTCTCAACTATGAATTAATAAAGGAAAATTATTAAAAGGCCAAATTACCCATCCTTTCAGCAAAAATGTCAATTTTTCCTATTTATAAGCAAAAATATCCAATTTTCCTATTTTTAAACAAAAATACTCTAAATTTTTTTTAAAATATCAAAATTACCCTTCATCACATCTATATAAATCCTCTTTCTTACTCTTATTATACACACTTCTCATCTCACTCAAACACTCACTTTCACTTTTATTTTTACTCAATATCAATTAATACAAGTTCGTTTGAATAAAAAAAGTTTAAATTTCTGAATTCAAATCAAAAAAAGGTTATTCGTGAAAAAAATATATTTATACTAATTTTAACCTAAAAACTTAATTTTATTTGTTAAATCTAGTTTATATGTCATGTAAAGGGGGTATTGGAATATTAGATAATAATATAAGGGTTAAATAATATTAGAGAAGTATGAGAGGTATTTTGATATTATACAATATATGAAGGATTTATATAACATGTTAAGAATAAATAGATATATTTTGATATAAGACAACATACAAGGGTGTTAAAAAAGTATTAGATAATTATGAGGGGTCAAACGAAATGTTATAAAAATATGAAGGGTATTTTGATATTAAACATTGTAAGAACATTATAAATGAAATTTTAGGAATAGATAGATGTATTTTGATATGAGACAACATACAAGGATGGTAAATACAATGTTAGATAATTATAGGAGGTAAAAAAATATTAAAAAAATAGGGGGTATTTTGAAATTACATAATACATGAAGAATTTAAATTATAGGTTAAGAATAGATAGATGTTTTTTTATACAAGAGAACATAAAATAGTGTTAAATAAAATGTTAGATAATTATAAGGGGTTAAATAAAATGTTAAGAAAAACATGAGGATATTTTGATAATTTATAATATATGTAGGATTTAAAAAATATTAAAAATAAATATATGTATTTTGATAATAGGAAACATACGAGGGTATTAAATAAAATATTAGATAAGTATGAGGGGCTAAAAAATGTTAAAAAATATAGGGGGTATTTTGATAGTAAACATTGTAAGAAAGCTTTAAATAAAATGTTAAGAATAGATAGATACATTTTGATACAAGGTAATAGAAAATATTGTTAAAAAATTGTTAGATAATTATAGGGGGTTAAATGAAATATTAAAAAAATATAAGGGGTATTTTGATATTAAACATTATAAGAACATTTTTAATGAAATATTAAGAATAGATAGATACATTTTGATACAAGATATTATACAAGGGTGTTAAATAAAATATTAGATAATTATAGGGGGTTAAATGAAATATCAAAAAAATATAAAGGGTATTTTAATATTAAACATTATAAAAACGTTTTAAATGGAATGCTAAAAACAAATAGATGCATTTTGATACAAGATAACATACGAAGGTGTTACATAAATTTTTTAATAATTATAGAAGGTTAAAAAATATTAGAAAAATATGAGGGGTTTTTTTATATTGATAATTGTAAGACTGTTTTACATAGTTATTACAAATTTTTTGTTATAAATAAATAAGTTTTTTCAAAAACTTGTCATTATAGGATTGATAATTAAAATAGATGGTTATGCATCGGTTCGTTACCAAGGAGAATAAATTCAAGGTGGTGACAACACAATGAAATATGTTGGAGGATCCAAACAATTGATTAAAATTCCTTATAGAACAACATTTGAGGGATTTATTGAGCTTTTGTAGGAGTCTTGCGGTATTGATCCAATGAAAAACTGCCTTCAACTATCAATGAAACTAAAAAAAATTGAGCTCGACTGCCTCGTACAAATCTAAAATGATGAAGATGTCCAGGGTCTTATTGATATATCTCAGTACTTATAGGAATGTATTCCTATTTTTGTTACATGTTCCTTAATTGAAGGATAAGAGGAAGAATATGAAGATGAAGAAGAAATTAGTGGGATGAAAAAAAAATTTGATTTGGAAAATTTGATTGATTTCAGTAATGACTCATTATACATTGTAACTCATAGGCTCATAGAGAAAAAAATAGGGTTCTCGACTAGGGTGACTTTGATGGAAATAATATACCCGATATTTCTTCTGAAGAGGTAGAGCCCGAGTATATGACACTAGTTACCGAGGGTATGGATAGTTTACAGCTTGAAGATCCTATTTCAGGTGGTGGAAATTATTTTGGGCCATTTTTTGACAAAGTCCCTACTGATCCGTTTAGGTGGCTTCCTGATTTTCCTCCACAGTTATCAACATCATCAGGTGATACCAGATCGATCCGAGAGAAGAATGGTGTAAAAGTTGGTGATATTTTCCATAATAAAGTACAATTGAAAGATGTTGTGAAGCAATTTGCCTTACTTAAAGGAAATTAAGTGCAAGGCTGAAAATTATGAGTGTTATATACATGCAAACAAGTCCAAAGTCGGTGAAGTGTTTCAAATCAACCATATGAATCCTACCCACACATGTTCAGTTGATCAAATCATGCCACATCACAGACAAGCTAGGGCCCGAGCTTTAAGTCAATTAATGAGGTCAAAGTTTGTGTTGATTGATCAAATTTATCAACCTAAGGAAATAATTGTGGATATCGCTGACTGGTATAAAATTGACATTTTATATTCACAGGCTTGACGGGCAAAAAGCTGGGCTATAAATTCATTGAAAGGCTCATCAGAGAAATCATTTATACTCTTATCAGATTATTGTTACAATCTACAACGTACTAATCTGGGCACTGTTACTGCTATTGAAACGGATAATGGCCATCGATTTAAGAATTTTTTCATGGCATTAGGATATTTTGTTCGTGCATTCAGAGAATATCTTTGATCTATTATTTGCATTGACGTTGCTTTACTTAAAGGTCGATATCTAGGGCATTTATTCATTACGATGACTTTAAAGATAATAACCAGATATATCCCATTGGTTTTAGTGTCGGTAAAAAAGAAGATCACGACATGTGGTGTTGGTTTCTCAAGAGGATTAAAGAATACATCCATCACCTCTCCGAGCTGGCGATAATCTCAGATCGATATCATGCTATATACTTTGCAATGGCTGAAGTCTTTCCAAATGTCCACCATGGATGTTGTTGTCATCATATTTTGTGTAATATATGGGCATAGTATAAGCGAGACTCAAAGGTAAAGTATTTAAACAAGTATTAAAATTTTGAAATGTTTATCTTTTTCATACATTTTGATTATAAAGTTCTCATATTTTTTACCACCTTACAGGTTGCGGGTGTATATTGGAAAGTCGTAAAATCATACACAGAAGCAAAATTTGAGGCGATGATACGATCTCTTGATTCGATGAACCCTCAAGTTGAAGCTTATCTACGTGAGGTTAGATTTGAGCGTTGGAGTAGAGCATACTTTCCTAGACATCGATACAATATCATGACAACTAATATTGCAAAGTCATTTAACGCCCTTGTCAGACATGCACAAGGCCTGCCTATCAAAATGCTCATTGAATTCATTCGTGGTACCATGCACGATGGTTTTACAAATGTGTTGTTAATATTTTTTCAAATTACAAATAAATGCCCTAACTTTGTCACCCCTTCGACGGAGGAGAAGATCAACAGCCATCTGTTAAAGTCTACACGCTTGAAGGTTTGGCCAATTACACTACTCAGTATCAGGTTGTTAGTTTTGGTGCAAATATGGGTATTATGTGTTGACTCAATGAGTCATTATGCTCTTATTTTGATGATAACAAACTAATATGTCCCTAAACATATTGACTAATGATTTTAATTGAGTGTGAACTTAGATTGCAAGGATTTATCTAATGCACTTGAAGGAGTTTTAAAATGGAAATGAAAAAGAAGAGTCAATTGAAGAGTTATTGAAGATTTGAAAAAAAACTCAAGTGTTAGGTAGATATATTTGTAATTTAGAGCATTCATTTTGATTAGAATATTTATTTGCATGACATAGCTCACTTGAAAACTCATTTTTATATCCTTCACATTTTGGGTTAAAATGTCATTTTTCAAACTTATTAGGTTAAGCCAAGTTTGTCACTAAAGTTTATTAATTCTTTTAAAGTGATGAAGTTTTGTGAATTATATTTTCATATCTTAAAGTTGGTTTTGAAAGAATTTTCAAAAATGGGTTAAATTGTCACTTTTCAAAGTTTTAGGGGTCAAATGCGATTTTTAAAAATTCAGGGGGTAAAATGCAATAAAATTTGATCGACCGAATCAGCTTCTGAATTGTCCAGAAGCCATGTATTTTGTTTTAGAAATTCGGTCAACCGAATTAAATTCGGTCGACCGAATTTTGGTTTGAATTTTTCCAACGGCTATTGCCACATAAGCTACACGGAAGTGCCACGTCACATCCGGTTGACAGAATTGTGTGTTTTCTGGAAAATTAAAACGGCTATCTTTGTGCACAACGGTAACTTTCCTTATTTTCCCCTATATAAATCCAATCAATTTCGTTCGAAAAGAACTTTTGCCACCAAAAATTTTCATATATTTGAGAGCAAATTTGTTTTGAGCTATTGACTTGCAAACTCTTCTCTCTAATCAAAACTCTTGCTCATACACTTTGTAATTTCATTTGCATTGGGTTGTACTAAGCTTTAACTTTCATATACACTGTTGAGAGAGGTTATATTTCAATTTCATACTAAAATTCATGCTATAAAAGAGTGAGGTTCACTCTTGGAGAGATTAGCAAATTTCTAGTGAGAGAAATTGAGCTTTAACATTTGTAAAGGTTAGTTAATAGCACCTTGGAAGCTATTTTGGTTGTGAAGAAAAGCTTGGTTGAGGTTTAGTCAACCAAGAATTAGTGGAATACTCCAAGGGAGAAAGCTTGAAGAAGTGGACGTAGGCCGGGTTAAGCCGAACCACTATACATCGCGTGTTTGATTTTCTTTTCCTTTAAACTCATACTTTATGTTATGTTATTTTGATTGTGTTGGTTATTTGAAATATTTTTAGTTATTCTCACAAATTGGATTAAGAATAGGCAATATTAATTGATTTGAATAAATTGTTCTAATTCTCTAATTAGGTAAAGATTGTTTTAAATTGCCTAATTCACCCCCCTCTTAGGCCATTCGATCCTACAATTGGTATCAGAGCTTGGTTGCTCATTATCATAAACTTAACCATTTAGAGCAATGGCCATGAACCTAGGAAAATCCTATACCGTTAGTGAAGGGCTTGCCCCTAATAGACCGCCATTGTTTGATGGTACCGGATATGCCCATTGGAAAAATCGCATGTCGATTTTCCTTCAAAGTGATTATGAATTGTGGGATGTAGTGCAAGATGGACATTTTGTTCCTATGAAAGAAGTGGATGGAAAACAAGTGCCCAAAACTAGGGAAGAAATGACCCCTCAAGATAAGAAGAATATTGCCATTAATGCTAGAGCTATGAATGTGTTATATTGTGCATTAAATGAATATAACTTTAACAAGGTACAAGCTTGTACCTCAGCTAAAGAAATTTGGGAATTATTGATGGTGTCAGAGGGGACTTCACAAGTCAAAGAGACTAAAATTAGCATGCTCACACACTCATACGAGTTGTTTAGGATGAATGAAAATGAAACCATTAGTGACATGTTTGATAGATTTATTACTATTGTGAATGAATTGAAAAATCTTGGTAAAGTTTATACTAACCAAGAAAATGTCAAGAAACTTCTTAGATGTTTGCCTCCCTCTTAGGATCCCAAAGTGACGGCAATCGAAGAAGCAAAGGATGTCAAGACTCTACCTCTTGAAGAACTTTTAGGTTCACTTCTCACTTATGAGCTTACTATGAAGCAACGACAAATTGAAGAACTGGAAAAAGAAGAAAAAGAGTATTGCCTTCAAATCATCAATCAAAGAGAATGAAAAGTTCCTAGAAAAGGAAGAGGAGACATCAAATGATGAAAATGAAGACATTGCACTCTTGAGTAGAAAGATTGGAAAGCTTCTAAGGAATAGAAAGCTAAGAAGAAATGGAAACTTCATAAAAAGGGATGCTTCTAAAGGTGAAAGGGGAGAAAGACAAAGGAGGGAACAAATTGTGTGCTATGAATGCAAGAAGCCGGGACACATCAAATATGATTGTCCTCTCCTCAAAATTGGTAGATCGAAAAAGAAAGCAATGAAAACTACGTGGGACGATAGCGATGAAAGTGAATTCGAAATAGAGGATAATGAAGTGGACAACATGTGTTTCATGGCAACTACAAATAATGAGGTAACTAACTCTAACTCATCTAATACTTTTGATGATTTAGATGACATAGATGATGAGATAGATGAAAACCCCTCATATGAAGAGTTATATGATACACTTGAAGAGATGAATGAAAAATTTGCTCTTTGCATGTCTAAAAATGCAACCCTTAAAAAGAAAAATTTTAATTTGAAAAAGGAAAATGAGTCCTTAAAGAAAGAAAATGAAAATCTTAACAAAAAAATCCTTAAGCTTAAAGGAAAAGAAAATGAAGAAAACAAGTATTCTATTTTTGAAAAAGAAAAACAAAAGTTTGAAAATGATCTTTGCATAGCCAAAAAGGAAAAAGAAATTATAGAAAATGAAATTGAAGTTTTAAAAAGGGGAGTAAAGGATTTAAGTGAAATAGTTTTAAAATTTAAAAATGGAAAAGACATTCTTGATAAAATGCTTGGTATGCAAAGGGGAGTCTTAAACAAAAGAGGACTTGGTTATAAACCTTTTATCAAGGCAAAATATTTAAAAAATTATTTTGTTAAAGCTTCAACTTCAAGTGAATCAAATATAACTTGCAATTATTGTGGAAATAAAGGTCATATCTCATCATCTTGCCCAATTCAAAAGAAACATCATATGGGCACTAAGAAAGTGTGGGTTCCTAAGGGAACAAAAACTAACCACCAAGGATCTAACATGATTTGGGTACCTAAGTCAAATTCTTGAATCTTCCATTGTGTTTAGGAACCTAAAAATAAAAGGAAGAAAAGCAAATAGTTCCTCGATAGCGCTTGCTCAAGACACATGACCGGAGATATCTCACTTTTCTCGATAATAAGCAAGAAAGATGGAGGTCATGTCACCTTTGGAGACAATGCGAAGGGTAAAATTATTGGCATTGGAGATATTGGTAACAACTCTCATATTATCATTGAAAATGTTCTTTTGGTAGATAGTTTTAAGCATAATCTCCTTAGTATTAGTCAACTATGTGATAAAGGATTTAAAGTCATTTTTGAGCCAAATAGTTGCACTATAGAAAATATGAATGATGGAAAAACAAGTTGTGTAGGAAATAGAGATGGAAATATTTACACTATAAATGTAGAAAATGCATCTCATGAAAATCTATGTTTCTCCGCATTGCATGAAAATAGTTGGTTGTGGCATAGAAGATTAGGTCATGCTAGCATGGACTTGATTTCAAAAATCTCTAAGAAGGAGATTGTCAAAGGTCTTCCGAAAATAGATTTTATTAAAGATAAAATTTGTGATGAATGTCAATTTGGTAAACAAACAAAAAATTCTTTTAAAAGTAAAACTCATATTTCTACATCTAGACCTTTACAACTTCTTCATATTGATCTTTTTGGTCCTTTAAGAACCGCAAGCCTAAGTGGAAAACATTATGCTTTTGTTATTGTTGATGATTTTTCAAGATTCACTTAGGTATTTTTTCTTGCATCAAAAGATGAAGCCCTCCATGCATTTGCAAAATTTGTCAAGAAAATACAAAAAGAAAAAGAAATGCATATTTCTTGCATTAGAAGTGATCATGGGGGAGAATTTGAAAATCATTTATTCGAAAACTTTTGTGATGAGCATGGTATTGAACATCAATTCTCTTGTCCTAGAACTCCCCAACAAAATAGTGTTGTTGAAAGAAAGAATAGGACAATTCAAGAGATGGCTAGAACCAGGTTAAATGAAAAAGTTTTACCTCAATATTTTTGGGCAGAAGCCATAAACACCGCATGCTATGTTTTAAATCGTGTTTTAATAAGACCATCTTTAGATTCAACTCCATATGAACTTTGGAAAAACAAAAAACCAAATATTGGTTATTTTAAAGTTTTTGGATGCAAATGCTTTATTTTGAACACAAAAAAAACTTAGGAAAATTTGATTCAAAATCGGACATTGGCATTTTTCTTGGATATTCATCATCTAGCAAAGCATATAGAGTGTTTAACAAAAGGATGCTAGTAGTTGAGGAATCCATGCATGTTATTTTTTATGAATCTAATCCTTTAACTAGTGTGCAAGTTGATATTGATGATGATCAAGTTAAAAATGGTGACCAAACGGAAATTCATGATTCACCAAATGATGATAAGGATGAAGCAAAACAAGAGCTAGAACAGAAGAAGAAAAAGATAAAGATAAAGATCTTCCTAAGGCTTGGAGGTATGCAAATGTTCATCCTAAAGAATTAATTATTGGTGAGGAAAATCAAGGTGTTAAAACTAGATCATCCTTTAATCTTTGTAATAATTTAGCATTTCTTTCACAATTTGAACCAAAAACATTTCATGATGCATTAAATGATGAATTTTGGATTTTAGCCATGCAAGAGGAACTAAATCAATTTGAAAGAAATAATGTTTGGGAACTAGTCCCTCGTCCGGATCATCAATCCGTTATTGGCACAAAATGGGTTTTTAGAAACAAAATGGATGAATCCGGAGTGGTTGTTAGAAATAAAGCTAGATTAGTGGCTCAAGGCTACAACCAAGAGGAGGGAATAGATTTTGAAGAAACTTTTGCACCGGTAGCTAGACTAGAATCCATTAGGATGCTTTTGGCATTTGCATGTTCCAAAAATTTTATTTTATATCAAATGGATGTCAAAAGTGCTTTCTTAAATGGATTTATTATGGAGGAAGTTTATGTTGAACAACCTCCCGGGTTTGAAAGTCATGATTTCCCAAACCATGTTTTTAAACTTCAAAAAGCTCTTTATGGTTTAAAACAAGCACCTCGAGCATGGTATGAACGTTTGAGTAAATTCTTGTTTGAAAAAGACTTTTGCATTGGAAAAGTAGATACTACATTGTTTATTAAGAGAAAAGAAATTGATATTCTTTTGGTTCAAATTTATGTTGATGATATCATCTTTGGATCTACTAATGTCTCTTTGTGTGAAGAATTCTCTAATCTCATGAGCAAAGAATTTGAAATGAGCATGATGGGAGAACTCAAGTATTTTCTTGGACTTAATATCAAACAAAGCAAAGAGGGTATCTTCATCAACCAATCTTCATACATCAAGGACTTATTAAAGAAGTTTGGCATGGAAGGACTAAAAGCTTAAAGCACACCAATGAGTTCAACTATCAAGCTCACCAAAGATGAGAGTAGGCCAAATGTTGATGTTAAAATGTATAGAGGTATGATTGGCTCTATTTTATATTTAACCACTAGTAGACCCGATATTATGTTTAGTGTGTGCTTGTGTGCTCGATTCCAATCATGTCCCAAGGAATCTCATTTAAAAGCCCTTAAAAGAATCTTCAAATATTTACATGGTACTAGATTTTTGGGGTTGTGGTATCCTAGAGAAACGTCTTTTGACCTAGTGAGCTATTCAGATGCCGACTTTGCCGGAAGCCAAGTCGATAGAAAAAGTACTAGTGGTACTTGTCATTTTCTAGGTCATGCATTAGTTTCATGGTTTTCAAGGAAACAAAACTCCGTAGCTTTATCAACCGCGGAAGCGGAATATATTGTTGCCGGTAGTTGTTGTGCTCAAGCCTTGTGGATGCAACAAACTCTTAGGGATTATGGAGTTAGCCTATCTAAAACTCCAATCTTGTGTGACAACACAAGTGCTATTAGCTTATCCAAAAATCTCATTCAACACTCTCAAACCAAACATATAGAAATTAGATATCATTTTATTCGAAATCATGTTCAAAAGGGTGATATTTGTCTTGATTTTGTATCCACCGAAAATCAACTTACGGATATTTTTACAAAACCTCTTGGGGAAGAACGTTTTTGCAAACTTAGAGGTGAACTTGGGATAATGGAATCACCATATTAGCATTTGCACTTAAATATCATTGTTGTGGTGTTTTGGTTGAATTGAAAGTGTCAAATATGCCTTGTGTATCATTTCATGTTTGACCATATTTGATAGTTTCTTTGTACCAATTATTCTTGTATTGATTTTTGATGTGTTTGATTTAATTTTTCCTCATATTTAGCATCAAATTTCATTGTACTTTATGTTATTGAGTCAAAATTGCATAGTTGGATCATTTTGGCTTGTTTATACTCAATATGGGACAACAAAGTGCATAAAATATACACCAGAATTTTACAGAATTCGGCTGACGAATTGGAAAATTCGGTCGACCGTTTGCTACAGTGATTCTGCAATGTATAAGGGCAAATATTTCTCCACTTTTTACATCATGTTTCTTCAACTTTTTTTTATCAAATTGGTTCCCAACATTTTTTCTACACTTTCTAACCAAAATTATCTTTCAAAAACATCATAGTTCACCTAAATTTTCAACAAAATCTCTAAAGATTTTAGACCCTAAAAATTTGAATTTTGCTCCAATTCATCCAAAATTCGGTTTTTGTCTTAAAATACCTTTTTTGGTTATCCTTTTTTATTTTCAACTATACCATTGGATTTCTCTCACCATTTTTAACTTGGGTGTGTATTCAAATTTCAAATGTGAGAATGTTCATTTACATTTTTGCCCTTGTACATACATTTGAAGCCATGGTGCATTTCATCTCATTTTATTGCATTCAATATGACATTTATACTTCTTCTCCATTTTCCATTTGAAAACTTACTCTTGTGCTTCATTTTATTTAAGTTGATACTTATGTGATTAGTTTGTGCATAGTTAAGCACTTGTTAGTTTATGTGATATATTCGTGTATTTTACATGAACTTACACTTTACATTGTCTAAGCATTAGTACTCTTACTTGGATGATTATGATTGTTTGGATTTTTTTTATTGGTTTAGCCTTGATAATCATATCTTCTATGTATGTGTTAAGGTATTTTAGTCTTTCTTTGCCTTGTGGATATATATCTTGCTTATTTTCCTTTTTATAATGACAAAGGGGGAGAAGTTATACATGTTATATTCTATATTTGATTACGGATACATTTGATTATGATTATGGATGTGATATTTAGTGTCTATGGATTTTCCACATGCTTTTATGTTTTATCTTGTTTGAATTGTTAATGCTCTTATTTTGATGCTCATTCTTATTTAGACATTGTATTCATGCACTATGTCTTGATGATTATTTTTGGGCCATTTTGGTGGTCATTTGCTTTCACATTCTTTTGTCTCCTTGATTATGTCATTTTATCCATTGTCTTATTCTTTTTGATAATGACAAAAGGGGAGAAAAGTTTGATTGGCAATTGCTTCTTTCATTTCATTGATGATGTGGATATTTTAATGAAGATATATGTTGTGGATATTGTGGATATTTTGATAAGGATATTGATGTTGAACATATTATTATTTGCATATATTCAGGGGGAGGAAACTTGATTTTTTAAGACAAATTCTTGCAAAATTTTTTAAAAATCAAGTGTTTCTTAACTTCAAGGAAATATATTCATTGATATATTTTTTAAAATTCCTTGAAGTACATATGTGTTTGTCATCATCAAAAAGAGAGAGATTGTTGACTCAATGAGTCATTATGCTCTTATTTTGATGATAACAAACTAATATGTCCCTAAACATATTGACTAATGATTTTAATTGAGTGTGAACTTAGATTGCAAGGATTTATCTAATGCACTTGAAGGAGTTTCAAGATGGAAATGAAAGAGAAGAGTCAATTGAAGAGTTATTGAAGATTTGAAGAAAAACTCAAGTGTTAGGTAGATATATTTGTAATTTAGAGCATTCATTTTGATTAGAATATTTATTTGCATGACATAGCTCACTTGAAAACTCATTTTTATATCCTTCACATTTTGGGTTAAAATGTCATTTTTCAAACTTATTGGGTTAAGCCAAGTTTGTCACTAAAGTTTATTAATTCTTTTAAAGTGATGAAGTTTTGTGAACTATATTTTCATATCTTAAAGTTGGTTTTGAAAGAATTTTCAAAAATGGGTTAAATTGTCACTTTTCAAAGTTTTAGGGGTCAAATTATGATTTTTGAAAATTTAAGGGGTAAAATGCAATAAAATTCGATCGACCAAATTTGACCGACCGAATCAGCTTCCGAATTGTCCAAAAGCCATGTATTTTGGCTTCAGAAATTTGGTCAACCGAATTAAATTTGATCGACCGAATTTTGGTTTGAATTTTTCTAACGGCTAGTGCCACATAAGCTACACGGAAGTGCCACGTCACATCCGGTTGACCGAATTCCATCTAGTCGATCGAATTGTGCGTTTTCTGAAAAATTAAAACGGCTATCTTTATGCACAATGGTAACTTTCCTTATTTTCCCCTATATAAACCCAATCAATTTCGTTCGAAAAGAACTTTTGCCACAAAAAATTTTCATATATTTGAGAGCAAATTTGTTTTGAGCTATTGACTTGCAAACTCTTCTCTCTAATCAAAACCCTTGCTCATACACTTTGTAATTTCATTTGCATTGGGTTGTACTAAACTTTAACTTTCATATACACTGTTGAGAGAGGTTATATTTCAATTTCATACTAAAATTCATGCTATAAAAGAGTGAGGTTCACTCTTGGAGAGATTAGCAAATTTCTGGTGAGAGAAATTGAGCTTTAACATTTGTAAAGGTTAATAGCACCTTGGAAGCTATTTTGGTTGTGAAGAAAAGCTTGGTTGAGGTTTAGTCAACCAAGAATTAGTGGAATACTCCAAGGGAGAAAGCTTGGAGGAGTGGACGTAGGCCGGGTTAAGCTGAACCACTATACATCGCGTGTTTGATTTTCTCTTCCCTTAAACTCATACTTTATGTTATGTTATTTTGATTGTGTTGGTTATTTGAAATATTTTTAGTTATTCTCACAAATTGGATTAAGAATAGGCAATATTAATTGATTTGAATAAATTGTTCTAATTCTCTAATTAGGTAAAGATTGTTTTAAATTGCCTAATTCACCCCCCCTCTTAGGCCATTCGATCCTACATTATGGACTTTGGTGAAATGTCTTATATATGTAGAAAGTTTCAGCTTTCACGTATTTCGTGTAATCATGTCATTACTGTTACACGACACATGAGGCTCACAAATGTCAATGCATGGGTTTATCCATTCTTTTGCATCGAATTCTATCGTGCAATATATCAGGAACCTGTCAATCCTCTTGGAAACCAATCAAAATGGTTGCACTCACCAGAAGAAATAATTATTCTACTCTTTATCCTCGATAGTCGTCGTCTGAGTCACCTTTCCAACAGAAATGGATGTCTTTTGCAAAGAGAAAATGTTACACTCAGGATTTGTAGTTGTTGCCATGAACCAAGACATGTACAAACCTAATGTAAAAGCCCAACACCAGTCCCGAGCTCTGCCCTGTAGCATTTATCCAGAAAAGGCAAAGGGTCGAGATCTTGACAAGTTTATATTTAGTTTAATTGGTTATATAATTCATCATTGTTGTCCTTCAATGATATGTAACCGATGTATTTTCATTATTGTTTCAAATGTGTAATTGTATTCACATGTGATGTAATAACTTTAGTGTGAATAATTTCTTCATTTCATATTTGTTAGAATGAGTTGTTTGAGTATTTCTTTATTTCATCTCATGTTTGATAGTAACATCACTCAAATCATATATAATTATTTCTGTGACAAGATTATTTAAAAAATAAAATCAAATACATCTCCATATATAATGACAGATAAAGTACATCGTACACATACGCACATGCAATAAATATATACATATGAAGAACGATAAATAAACAATAAGCTAACTAAATATACATCCGTGATCTACTCGATACAGTGGAAATCAATTGTAATGCTAAACGTCGACGCATAGAGGTAGACAACTTTTGGGGAAAATCAACACTTTATGACAATGCCAAACACTCAAAAAAATGTAACATAAACACGCCATAGTCACCGGATCTTTCCCCCTATTGAAGGACATCTATTGCTCGATGTAACATGAGGGGATCACGTTATGGAGTTTGCCCAGAAGCTGTCCAGAAATGCATCACCTCTAATAATATGGGTATAAATGTCGTGTACGATCGCATCCGCCTCTCGAGAGACCTCATATTCCTTAAGTATGATACCTCTGAATTGTACACTGTAATCGATCACTCACGAAAATCTATAACTCCAGCCACCTAATGTGCGCAGCCGAAGTTTATAGGAATATAAACCTATAGACAGTAACTAATTAAAGTTGATTATAAACCAATTCAATGTAAAATATAATGAAAATACAACTATACTATATCTTATCGACCATCCCCTATGATTTGTAAAACAACCCTAGGGTATAAGCTACCTCAACCATCCTCGTGAAGAGCCCCGAAAACTGAAACTCCTCATCCGCTGTGGTCTACCAACTCTTCTAGGCTATTTCAATATGTCCTACGAAGAATGTGTGGACAATCGTCTAATGCTGTGAAACAGTCAAATAGTGATTGTCCTAGTGCCGACATAATATAGCCAAAAAGGAATCCATATGCTGAAATGGTATAAATAACTTCAAATGTGTTAGTTATTGACAATTATAACAAACTTTTAACCAAATTATATAGTATAGACAACTTACATCGTCGGTCAACCACTTGTGCAACTCTACCACAAGTCGCCAAAAACTATTTTTCAACTTCGACCTGATGAAGTAAACATCATGCACATCGGAAGTCATAGCTCTAGTGTACCACATGAGGAAAGATTCCTCACGCTTTGAAGCAGAGGATGAAATGGTCTTGAGCTTTCGTTTCACCCTCTCTTTGATTGGATTTGTATATGAGGTGCAAACGAGTAGACCCTTCCGAACGACCCAACCATGTGCTGTATGAATCAGCTGCAAGTACATATAACTATTAATTCATTATTTCATCCTACGTAACAATTATGCATTAATTGATTTATGTTACCTTCTTCATGTTTGTCAGAGGAGGTTTGACTGGAGAATCTTGAATCATGGTCAAGTCTACCATGCGTGCCCCTAAACGATTTTCAAAATTGTAATTTTGAAAATCATAGTGAATAATATATATAAATATTTAGATACTAATTATAATTGATATACCTCAATATAGATTGCCTCGAAAACATTTTTCTGGAAGTCCTCCTTCTGTGAACTAATGTCCATTGTCCTTTTGTTAGAGCTCGGGGTATCAGCAAGTAACTACAGTCGCTCGTCCTGAAAAAAGACAAAACATTGTTAAATAAATATTATAACTGGACAGACAAATCGATCAATGACATTTCTTAAAAAAATATAACCTCAACTTTCGGAGAAGGTGTTCGAGAAGAACCCTCGATTGATAATATCTCAATGCGGGTCCCCTATATGCATGAAAAGAACAAAATGGTAAATGATATTTAATATAAATTGTAATATATACAATAATTTTCATTCCTCAAGTAGAGGATCTAAAACAACCAGAGGTTCAACTGAGAGTCCTTTATGAGGAAAACCCTATACGAATATAAAATGAATTAATCGATAACAAAACACTCATAAAAATAGAGTTCCATCGATAAGTGACATATCTCATATTGGACAAGTGATGTAATAGAAGGACCAATCAGTGTCCCCTCGTGGCGACTACTTTAAGGTAATAGTAATAATAACTTGATCAGTGACATTTCATATATAACAAAATCATAATATAGTAACAACATTTGACATTAAATATATTTTTGAAATTAAATACATACCTCATGTGGCTGATGGGATGGTATTGCCCTGTCAATGGGAGAGGTCATCTCGATACCGTCGTGTCTATCTTGTACGAAGATAATATAGTTGTCAGAATAATAACAAAATACAATTTTTATAAGTAATAAATTTGATGTGGTTTTACAACCTGATTAACTGGGGCTGGACATGTACGCATGACGATGTCTTCCAAATAAGTCAGACAATCCTCTAATTGAGCCACCTAAAAAGACACATCATTGTGTAATTGAGTCATTTGTGAAGAATATCGTCGCGAAAATAGGAAATCTCATATAAAATCGCAGCACCCCAATACGCCAATACAACATCTAATGTGGAAATACTAGGTGATACTGACGGGGGACACTCCTTGGTGACAGGATGGGTAGTACGGTCCTCAACTCTAGGGAGGTCTGTGGTCTGTGGGCTTTGGACTACAGAGGGACATAAAGGTTGCTCAACAACAGGAGGCTAAATAAGCTTTTCAAATGTCTGAATATCATGAGTCTAGAGAAACCCTATCTCCTGTCTTGAGAGGCATCGAAGATGATGAAGAGGAATCAACATCTAACAAACCGGTGTACTCACAGATGTCCGCATACCAAGCTTAACCCTCCTCAATTGGTGACAGATGAAGCAGGAATGCGACATCATCCTGATCATGAAGATATATAACTTAAAATAATTGTAATATTTAAAGAATCAATCGACTGATTAATTAACGATTACATATCGGATCATCCTAATCATGAAGATATATAACTTAAAATAGTGCTCATATGACTCTAACTAGGAACGTCCTGTGTACGCCACCTAAACATCTGTGGAGACGCATGAATATCAATCATATCAACCCAATCATATAAGGCGTCCAACGTTTCATATATCCAATACTGCAATATAACTATTAACGATTAAAATAAATTAATTCGAATTTTTGCCAATTAACATATGTAATCAATAAACTAAAACTTACCTAAAATGCGAAAAAAAATTCATAGAGGTCATATTTACACATTTCAGGCATCTGTCCAGAGCAGACTCTATCATTCACCTATGACATAGACTCGTACGTTATCTGTCACATGGCAACGCCCCGAGGGTAAGAATTAAACCCATCTAGATGATCAACTAACTGTGAGTATTCTGCAGATACTTTCTTTTGTCGATCATTCCCTAACAGCACCATATGGAGACAATACAACAAGGCCATCTTGACAGTGTCAATGTCGTCATCCCCCTATGGCCTGGCCAAAAAAACACGCTCAATGTCATGATACTGCACCTTCAGACAACCCCGAAAATATGTATCTTTGATCCTATATTTGAAGGAGCGGGGAATATATGATGAAATAACAAATCGTCAGCTAAATGAAAGCCCTATCACCAAAGCAAACTCAAACGGGCTGAATCTCACGTCAACTCTGCTAACCCTAAACCATAACTCTTTGACGGAAGGCCGATGTAGCTATCTAAGAGAAATGTATGAACCAATATCCTAAAAAATTTGGTTTCGGGTAGACTAAGGAGATGTCTGAAACATGTTTTCTTAAACAGTCAGAGCTGCTTCGGGGTCAGTGTAGATGTAATCCTAGATAACGCGGTGTGTTGTGCATGACATATAACCTCTACTCAGAAGTGTTTGGACTCATCGAGGATTCGCAACTCACCTTCAACACGTTTTCTTTTACGAGAAATATCCTGCAAAAACTTTAAAAATTTGTAAGACATTCATAAAAAACAAATATGTAAACAAATGTAATAATGAAAAAAAAATAGAAAGATGGAAAATAGAAAACAATCAAAAAAGAAATGACAAAATTTAAAAAATAAGATTTCATTATCTTAAAACGGTGAAAATAAAAAAACAGAATTGAAATTCGAATTCTATACATTGAAATATCATAGAATGTCAATAACAAAAAAATCGTTCAGAAATTTGAAAAAATACGAATCCATATATTCTAAAATTGTGAAAATAAAAAAAACATAATTGAAATTTGAATTCTATATGTTGAAATTCTCTAAAATGTCAATAATAGAAAAATCGTTCGAAAATCCTGAAAATAAGAGTCAATATATCCTAAAACGGTGAAATTCTAATAAACGAAACTGAAATTTGAATTCTAAATGTTGAAATATCCTAGAAGGTCAATAATAAAAAAATCGTTTGAAAATCTGAAAAATATGAGTCAATATATCCTGAAAGGATGCAAATTGAAAAAATGAAACTGAAATTTGAATTCTAAACATTGAAATACCCTAGAATGTCAACATTAGAAAAATCATTTGAAAATCTGGAAAATACGAGTTGATATATCCTAAAACAGTGAAATTCAAAAATACAGAAATGAAATTCAAATTTTATACGTTGAAATCCGTAGAATGTTAACAATAAAAAAATCAATCAAAAATATGAAAATACGAGTCGATATATCCTGAAAGGTCAAAAATAAAAAAAACAGAACTGAAATTCGAATTTTATACTTTGAAATACCCTAAAATGTTAATGATTGAAAAATCATTTGGAAATCTTCAAAATACGAGTCAATATATCCTAAAACAGTAAAATTTGAAAAAACAAAACTGAAATTCGAATTCTAAATGTTGAAATATCCTAGAATGTCAATAATCAAAAAGTCGTTCGAAAATCTGAAAAATATAAGTCAATATATCATAAAATGATGAAATTCAAAAAAACGTAACTGAAATTTGAATTCTATACATTGAAATGTCATGAATGTGAACAATCGAAAAATTGTTAGAAAATCTTATAAAAAGAGTCGATTTACCTAAAACGGCGAAAATCGAAAAAACAAAATTGAAATTCGAACTCTATAAGTTGAAATACGTAAGAATGTCACCAATTAAAAAATCGTTCAAAAATATGAAAAATTTGAATCAATATATCATAAAACAATGAAATTCAAAAAAACGAAACTGAAATTCAAAAATACAAATTGATATATCTTATAAACGAAAAAACCAAAATATTGAGCTTAAATTATGTCATTTCATTGTAAAATATGCCAAAAAAACACAAAAATCGAAAAACCAAATGTTAAATTCGAAAACTACATATCGAAAAACTCTAAAACAGAAAAAACGGATATAAAGTTCGAAAACTGCACGTCGAGAAACCCTATATATGAAAATTATCAATTTAGCCCCCGAGGAAATTTCTACTTCAAACAGGTCTAATATTTACCCTTGCCCCCTCAGCAATTTTCTAATCTCTTAACACCCCTGCAGTTTCAAAAAAATAAATTTTCCCCCTAACCCATGGTATTCATGGCATTACCCTATTGTCACATGGCAAATTTCAGAAACACCCCCTGTGGACTAATCGCTCTTCGCCAGCTCTCTAATGTTTTGAAAACATAACTTAACCCCTAACCAATAGTCAATCTCTCCTGACTGTGGGATACATTGTTCCCATAGTCGGACTGCCGATCTCTTCAAACGCATTTTTTAGCCAAAAATTTGTCGTTTTGGCCTCCAATTTCAACATAAATCAAATCTACATAGGCTATAACACAAAACCCCTCAAGAAATTCAACAAAAACAACCAAGAATCAAAACATTTTAAGCATTGCTCAAAATCGAAACCTTAAATATTCAAACCACAAAATCTCACTCAAATTGCAATAATATGAACAATAAATTGATTCAAACAAGATTAGAGAAGATATACTAACCTTCTTTGTAATTCCGCTTAGACTCACTTAATTTAATAAATTATCAATTTTAGCCAAGTCAAAGCTCAACCTCAATTTGAATTTAATGAATGGTAACACAAAGTGAATAATAATGTAACAAAAGAAAAGAAAAAAATGTTAAAGAAAAAAATTTTAACAAGACAAGCCTTAATGTTGATATTGAACCTGAGGTAAACTAAAATTTTAATTTGAATTTGATTTCAAACAAAATAGAGTATAGAACCCAAATCAGGGTAACTCAAATCCACTTTATTTTAGATGTTATGAAAGTAGGTGAATAACATTAAATATTGCCTCATCGTTAATATAAAAGAAAATGAGATGCCAAATAAGTCTCTTTGTGGTAGGATTTCATTTCGGGCTTGCCTGAGTGGTTAATTTTGAGGTAATACGGATATTTCTTGATAAGATT